>NC_089729.1:15148963-15448963 GCF_035083965.1 Branchiostoma lanceolatum
ACTCACCCAAAAGACTGGGCCCCACATGTCGGAAGGCCACTTTGAGGTTGGTACCGTACCCCAGGCTAGTTTGCAACACGCCGACCAACCCAAGAAACATGCCTAAAAATAACATGCAGATCCCGCACACCAGTTTAGCGTGCCCCGGGCCTTGCTGGACGTGGCCGTTACGAATCATGTTGTTGTTGGATGCTACTAGTAGGGTTTAATATAGACTACAGCTCTGGCGATCTAGGAGGGGTACAGAAGCCGAAACGCCTCCACACAGGGGCCCCGGTAGGCATCGACGTTCCCGGAACAATAGACATACCCTGGAAAATGGAAAGTAACGCATGGTAATTCTTAGAACGACACTCTTAAAAATATGCACACTATATTCCAAGAAATTATGTTTCTGAAAAAATGTATAAGAAAATGACAACGTATCACCTTAAGATTTAAGGTTGCCAAGCCTGGAAATAAAATCCACGCTACGTCTACAATACAACATCATTGCTGCTTGCAGTTCGAGAAAACATGAATTATGCAACCTATGCCAGAAACAATACCTTGTACAATTGATGTTCATCAGATGTGAGGCCTTGGTATGTACCGTGCATCCAAGCTATCCACGCGTTTGAAGTTTACCGACCACTATTCCACGCGCGTTTTGGTAAAAGCCATAGATTATGCAAATCATAGGGTAATAACTTGCCTCAAGCGGAACGTGACCTGTACGAAACGTATTCCAGTCGGGCTGCACTATATTAATGTACGTGTGGGCCAGCTGCACTCTCGTTGTAAGGGATTATTATGCATGACAGTTAGGTGTTTATGCAGACCATTCGTAAAAGAACATCAAAATTAGACAAATCTATTAACTTCAAGAAGCTATACTGTGGAGTCAGGTACCAGTATTATATCCATATTTGCTTATAGAAAATTAGATAGTTAAGGTATTTGAGTAAGGTATTTTATCACATCGAGATTTTTTCTTGCAAGGAATCAAAATTGAAATTTGACAAAAGCCAAACTCATTTTGGAAAGAAGCCCAGCGCAAAGACAGGGATTTTAGGTGCATTCAAAAATGCTGTATTTTGATGAATTATGAATACTTTTTGCGTGATTAAATGAATTCGGTTATATTGTACGTAAATGTCTCAGAATCGATAAATGATACTCTGAGATGAAAAAAAAGATCAAGTAAAAATTTGCATGGCAATAATGCAGAAACAAAAAGAGGTGATTCTATCTATTAACCGCTTCATAAAAACACTTTCACAAAAAAATAAGCGACTATGAGTCAATTAATTTTCTCCCCATATTTGTGAAAAAGAAAAGACACATTTCGAAAAAAATCAACAAAATTGTGTGACAGTTACTACTTTCGGTACCTACAAGAAATCGTTTTCTAATTAGCCTGGAAACCAGATCCTTCGAGCGATGCGAGACGATAACCCTTTTTGCCAAGGGAAGGCTTAGTAGGGGACAGAGTTGACACCCGGTCCCTCTTGGCAGCTGATCTCTAATATCTACCCCGCGCGAGAGTTAATTAGGGGCCCGTGTGCTATCTGTGGCGCCGGGGCAAGTTGCTTCCCCTGCCGAAGGATTAGCGATTGGAGCGCGGTGGTCTGGTACCCAGGCTATATCTATAGTCTAATGGCCTAATCTCCGATACTTCATTTGCCAAAAGACGGCTGGATGCTTTTTAGTAAATTGCCTTCACAAGGGACTCACACAGGCAGTCTATTACACACGACTGAACTATTGATGTCCAATGCACAAAACCCAAGCGAGTAAGAAAATATGTGGGACGAGGGACTCCAATATTCATTTTGCATATCTGGGCACGACTCAAAAGTTGATAGAGGACTCAAACGAGCATCATTACTTACACCAAGGAAGTTTGAAATTTGAAAAAAAAAAACTCCTTGATTACACATTCTCTTTTTCGTTGAATACGTTATATTTTTTAACGAACTCTAGTTGTTGTAATTACTTCTATAATACATAGATTCAAATATGTTGAAAATAGTAAACGTCCAAACATTTTTATAACTATTCACTTGTAAGATTGTATAGAGACAGTATTAACTATTACCGTACACAACGTTAAGCTCTTACCAACAGGCTTTTGACCAGTCCTTTTGTCCTTGTCAAGTTGAAATGACGCAAAGCCCATGTCACGTGACCTGCATCGTGTGACGTCAAAACGTGTCAAAGATGCCCGGTAATCAGTATCGGCCCCCGTCTCGGTCTAGGTAATGTTGATGTGCTCTTTTAATGCTTGAAGTCTATTTCACTCCTCTTGGAAAGTAATTCTGCTCGGTGGTAATTATACTTCTAAGATAAATTCACTTGTAACTAGTTCCAATTTTTACCACATGTCGCAAGACTTGACTTGCCTATAGAGTTACTTTGTATGCATGGTCGAATTTCCCTCTATACATTAACGGGTCCCTTTTTCTCTTAACATTTATCAATAGTTTGGAATTCACTTAGAAAAGCCTCAGGATTCACCTTAAATTCAAATCTTTCTCCAAATTTGATCACGTGGCCTTATCCTAGACATCCTATCCACCACGGATCTAGAAGTACCATACGCGCCCATAACGTCAATCTGGGTTACTAGTATATACATGCAGTTAACTATTATTCCTATGACTGAAACCCTGCCAACTCTATTTGATTCTATTAAGAATGGGGTTTTCTTCTTTTTTTCAACGAACTCGCTCAGTGCAAGGCCGTAGGGGGTCACTCATCAAAGGACTAAACTAATTCTTACTGTAGCAGCATCTCTTCGCCCTAGGTCAGAAACATCAATGCTTGAGACAAGCATGACTTCACTGACCCATTAGGAGAAGCAGGGGTTACGAAGGCTGCTCGGGAAATTCCCTACCCCATTATTAAAGGAAATGTTGGGTAATCAAAATGCATGGAGTTAGCACGTTAGTTTACGTCACTCGAACAAAAAATTCCAGGTCCTTGTTTGAAAATAAAAGTGAGTTAAATAAAGCAATTCTCTCTATAAGTATAATATCAAACATGTGTCTTGTTGTTTCTCTGAATGGCGGGGTTCGGTTGGAACCCCAGAAACCGGTTGAGACAAAGGGGTAAATTCTGAGTGAACTCCTAGTCCGTCCGCAAGCAGACAGTCTGTACATATTCAAGTGGGAAATCGTAACGTTTTCTAGCTGCCTACCCAATCTATGTATTTAAAGTTGGCTGTGGCAGATCATTCAGTACTAAGGGCAGGCTTGAACATGATTGATTGGAGGCTTTGTTGTTTGGCTGATCGTCTTCAGATACTTGATCCGTGAGTGTGATGGGGATATTTACTCTTGTAGTATCCTTTATCATGTTGTCAATGAATGGGCTTATGTTAGGCTGGTCGTCTTTAGATACTTGATCCGTGAGTGTGAGGGGAGGGGGGCACGGTATTCACACTTGTGGTATACTTTATCATGTTGTCCACGAGTACTTCAAGTCCGAGTAGGTATCAGCCTGCGAGCTATATCAGTCCGTGGGAGCCCACTATCACTAACACTGCCAAGTTATGTGGATATTTTCATTTGTTTGATCCTTTGTTTGTTCATAAGAAGCTCAAATCAGCACGCAGGCCGCTTTTCATTGATGTAAGGAGGGAAGAGTTAGGGGTCAGATAAGAGATACAGATTACTAATCTCCAAGCAGATTAACACGGTGCCAAAATCGTATAGGCTTAAGCCAGAGAAGCTCCAGTCAGCCAGAGAAGCTCCGCAGTCAGGATTAAAAGATTACATCATTTAAGTCCTAATAACGCTATCAATATATATCATTACATATACATGGTACAACATATGACGTTACGCTTGGTACAACATACAAAATATAGTAGAGCGACATCTGGTTCATGGTCCGTGTCCGATCGTTTTGGTAATTTCCGTTACAAAGGCTTACTTCAAGGGTAGATCTATTGAAGTATACTGCATGCTATGTACATGTAGTACCAGCGCAACTAGCGAACTCTAGCGGAAGGTATTGGAACTGATATCACTTTAGGAAGCAGACGCAGAAATGGTACTAGTAGCAAAATAAACCATTAAAAGGTTTGCCGAACATCTCAAATATTCTTTATTACATTAAAAAGGCATGTCTTCTCCAACATCGATCTGTCATCGAACATATCGTGTCATGATGATGTCCAGCAGGTACATCTAACCTTTGACCTTTCAAAAGTGACAGGTGCACTTCCGGGAACAACAGCAGACAACCAGCATCCAAAATGCTCAACTACAACCGCTAAAACTTGGCTCCTGGCGACTTTTTGTCAAACCAAAGAGGTTGAGGACGTCCACAAGTCACCAGGACACTGCAGGTACTTTGAAATCTATGCATATATATGCTAGATTTTATGTTGAGGTTGCACGGAACGCAAATTCCGATACTGTGTGCTGAGCGATTTGTTTGCAGTTTGGATGCTGACGATGTTTACATGTTCAATATATTTGATGTAACACCTGGATATCGTGACATTTTCGGCATTTAACGACGAAATGAATGCTTAAGAAATGCAGTTGGACCTCAAAATCACAGGGACCTTTATTAAAAACTGACAGCTGATCACAGCTGTTAAAGCCCCCCTCCCCTCAAGGATATTCGATAAGAAATTAATATGTGTTATGTGTTAACTTAAAGATCATGTCATTCTTGAATTGAATTAAATCCAAAGCAAGTGTCACCATGGAAACCATCAGCTTGAGGTTCCACTTTTTCTTATGATATTTCATTTGATTATGCTTGTATAATGTAATTATTAGATTATTTTAGCCGAACCTGATTCCATTGGCTATAATAATTCATCAATAGGTATTTACGAATTGTTTGTTCTTAAGGCTGGGCTGTTATGAATGTGTTTCAATCGAATTATTATATACAAGATGGAATTGTTTGTACAGCTTCCTAAAATTCACTTTTTCTCATCCGTCTAGTCTAGATCTGTTGAGAGCAGTTGTACCCTGAAGGCATATTTCACACCCCGGCTACTTTGTTTGCATATGACAATACTTTGTCCAGGGGTAAACATTTCAGTCTCTGGACCTGGATCCGGAGGTTAAGAGCTCAAATCCCGATTGTTGTTGCTCTCCCGACTTACAAGTTATTATTAGGCAGCAGTCCTTTGAAGTTAACGTGAATCATGTACAGATTACATTGAGCTTAGATTTTTGGGTATGCCTAAACACCTCACCCGACCTCATCCGACCTCACCCGACCTCATCCGAGTCTAGATTGCAGTGTATATGGGGCAGGGACATTATTTGACGTTCTGGATACGTTAAATATGCAATTATAAATGCAAAACAAGAAGCAAACTTTAGGTATTTACCAGTTTTTATAAGTAACGGGAGGTCAAGACGGCCGGCGCAATGAATACACACTACGTGCGTGTATTCGAGGCTGAAAAACACTTTGTGTACAGTTATTGTGTACAGATCCTGTGTACAGTTATTGTGTACAGTCATTATGAGTGGTTTGTGATGAAAATGTAATTAGTACCCAACGTCTTATCGTCCTGTCGGACAAAAATAAATAAAAAAGTATGAAGAACTTACCCATGTAGACCCCAACAGTGGCATGATCCAATATGGCGGCCAAAAATCTTCTATCTTGGAAACGAGTGGAGTAACTTATAAAAACTGGTAAATACCTACTAGTAGAGTTTGCTGCTTGTTTTGCATTTATAATTGCATATTCAACGTATCCAGAACATCAAATAATGTCCCTACCCCGTATACACTGCATTTTAGACTCGGATGAGGTCGGGTGAGGTCGGATGAGGTCGGGTGAGGTGTTTAGGCATACCGCTTAGAACTATCATGAGTACTCTGTTATGTCCCACTGTGAGTGGATCAAACCTGTCAATCTAGTCTTATATCAAACCAAGCAGTTTGTGTATGTCAATACCAAATAACAAAACTCAGGTGCCTTGTGGCTAGAAACAAATTAATCAATGCAGCACCGTAAAGAAATCTTTTTCGCAATATTCGTTGACACTTGGCGGCTTGATAAGACATGATTTTTAACTTACATGAACCATGAACATAACTTGAATTTGCCTGAAAGCTAGTGTTCATACCCAGGTATTGACTTTGGGGCCCCAATAGAGCATTTCTAGCTATCATCTGAACCTGAATCCTTGCAAACACTGACCTGAATTTTTCATAGCTTAAGACTTGTACCAATATTTTTTGCAACATCAAACACCTTCCATTTCAGTCTAATAGGCATGATGGATTGATTATTTAGTTTTTCGCATTTCAACATGATGTCTCATTTGCAACAGCACTCCCTTGTGGTTACCCTCTGAACTGCAGGGAAGTCCAATACAGGTGTGCAAGGATTAATTAGGTTAAGATTTTTAGACTCAAGGGATCCTTGGATGTCCTGATTGAGGGAATCTTACCTATGATGAGATGTTGCAAGAAAGGGGGCCTAAGATGGCAAGTTAACTTGCTTGGTGATTGATTGATTGATTGATCATATCAACATCTGTCTCTTTGGTTGACCATTCACTTTCAACCCTTGTGTTACTTAAGTACTTGCATCTTTTGTATGCCAAGTGCCAGATGGTTAAGCCACTCCATATTAGTCTGATGCACGTAACCTTGATCAACATTAACCTTGTCCTTGCTACCTATCCCTGTAACCAATACAAATTTGGTGCAAAAAGGCTACTCTAGCTAGGAGAAGGTTAAAAGGGCTCCTCCGTTCTGACCTTGGCAGTGACTACTTACAGCTGGTAATCTAGATTATTCTAAAATCTAAACATGCATATCTAACCAGAAAAACATGATAAGGCTTATTTGTATATAGTGCAAAAAGCAATCAATGTCAGTGTTTGCGGACACAGTTGTGACATGCCATTAGGCATGTAAGGTAGTTGACATAGCATCTTAAGGTCCAGGGTTCCCTGGCAGGCTCAAATGTTGTGCCTTGGAGAAGGCATATTATTAGAGGGTCTGCATGGGGGGTCCCAACAATGATTTACGCTGAATTCAGAACCACCGATGCATTACGCTTAAATCAAGGAAGGTAATTAAGCAAGATTTGATCACCTTGCTACGAATTATGTGACAAATACGGCTTTGGCTACAAATTATGGAAAATGAAAATAGCCTGCATATATGCAGACTTACGTAAAAGAGCATGCAGACCCTCATACTACACCTATTTCCTCCCTCGACTCCGGTGAAAATGAGTACCTAGCTTCAGTTAGGGACGTCTGGGACATAAAATTGAAGGTCCTGTTTTTGAGGAGATCTAAATATCTAATTAAATAAGAGGGTCTTTGTTTGTTCTCTTTGAGTTGTTTTGTTGATACAATAATGTATATCCTGTTAGATGCCTGAATTACATGCGATAGCATGCTGTACTTGTTCAGTTCAGTCATTACAGTATTCTGAACAAGGCCGATTTCCAATCAGTATTACGAGCCATGCATTAATCCAATTACTGTGCTAGAGCCACCATTGGCTGCATGTAGAGGACATTGTAATGTTGTTATGAGAGTTTTGTCTAGTGCTAGATGATATACTATAGCCTCCTTACAGTCTGCTACAGTAAAATATCTGCTGCCACTGGTAATCAAGTTAAATCCTGTCTGTTCCCTCTGCAAATACCGCAGCTGGAAACCTGGCACCTCAGCTGATGAAAAGCATTCTTGAGAACTATTTGCTTCAAAAGAATGTTTTTGCACGAGCCACATTGCCAGGGTCCCAAACTGGCTGCTGTATTCACCGTGATGTATAGGACAGAATTGAACTTGATTAGATGTGATATTGATTTGTAAGGCGCGATGTTCACTACCTGAGCACCACCGGTGTATATTTTGTACAAACGTCTAATATGTTCATTGAATCGAGAATTTGATGCTTGAATATACATTGTAATCAGGAATTGTTGTATTTTAGTGTTGCACAAGAACTTTATTTGCTATACGACAATCTTAAAATTTACCAAATACATGCATGTAATGTAGTATTATTCTAGTAGACCTACTTACAGCAATTACAGTACAATGTATTCTATACTTTTTTAGATACTTTTTTTGCAGATTTTTGCACAGAAATTCAGGCAATGCTACATTATCTTAATTTCTCTTTGATTCCTGCCACTAACTGTCTTGTATGAGAATTACACCTGTTCACCCCTCCTCTGGCTTCTACAATGGAACATCCCTAAATCTATTCATCCATCCCTGCAGGGCTTGATGAATCTCCATAAATCTGGAATCAGGTCACATCTCCAGCCAACCAATCCCGATCCCCATCTCATCTGGGGGGAATCCACCAATGAGGAGGCAGGAGACAGATGGATTTGAGCTGGTTATCCTTCCTCCTGTAGTTTGATTGACAGTGAAGGTGAACGTGGGAAGAGGTGCCCGGCTGCAATATGGTGCTGGAGTCTCTCGTGGCTGGTTTGCTAAACACCTATCTGGGAAAATACATCGAGGATTTGGACACCACCAATCTTGGAATCAGTCTCTTTGGTGGTAAGGAACAACTCTTCTGTATTATACTAACATGTTGTGTCATGAAAATAATGTCTTATTTTGATTTTGTTTTGGAACATCAAATCTCATAGCTATTTCACATCTCAAAATGTGTCAAGTGACATGTGTTGCTTTCTAAAATGGGCCATGTTAAATTTTAAATCTGTGATTTCAGTATCATCATTTTCATGTTTTCAGTGACAGCAATTATATCCGGGGTTTTAATAAATGTATGATGGCAACATATGTTCCAGTGAATTTTGATTGCTGTAACATTTACTGTTACACAATAATCCTTTTTAAATCTAATTGCTTTAACTATTTGGGAGGTGATTGAATTAACACACAGAGGATGGATATGCAAATCAGTACCAAGGACAGTGCCTTGTACACTGTGTCAAATGTCACCCAGTCTGGATGTATAATGTTATTTAAAAGGACATCACAAATAATTAATTACTATAGACAATATTTTATGCTTGTCCACTGTATCTTTTATTAAAAAAAGCACACCCTTAGGCTGCAATGAGAGGTTTTGTTTTGATTTGATATTTGTATTCTGAAAATATTGCAGAAATACAGAATGTCATTCAATGCATGCACACTGTATATAAAGCATAATATTCAAACTGTGTGAAATGCTTAATGAATAAAACATGTGGTAGGCATTGTACCTGCCACCATTTAGTATCCCTCTGATATTCAAAGTAATGTGCAGTACAAACCGATCATGTAACAATGACAGCCAGTATCTGGGACTGGCCTCATATTCAGTATTTTTCTTCTTTGTATTAAGCGGGTATCTCATTGGACTGTTTGTGAAAGGCATTCGCAAATTTTTGAAGTGACAGAAACCTGTGTTTATCGACGCCACTTTGTTGCCTGAAATTATTGTAAATTTTTTTAAATTTCAAAAACATTTTGCAATAGGCAAAATGGCACAAAACAGTGCAATCACTGCAAATATCATCAATCTTAATCATGATTGTTCATTGGTTTTTGATTCAATGGCAACACCAATAAAGCTATCCTGTATCTAATTTGGAGCTGAAACTTATAATTCAATGTGGTATTCTGATGTGGCCATTTTATTTGTAGAGGTCTCATAATATGTTACCTGTGCATTGCAAGTCAATCTGGCTGCAAGGGTATTCAACTGTTTGGGCTTTCTTTTTAAGTGTTGGAAAACCTGTTGTAAATGTTACAATAAACATTTATGACAATGTGAGAAATAGAGTTGCTCTAAAACCTTTCTGTTGTAATATTAGTATCACAGGAATACAACAGTCACCGACTATTGACATACACAAAGTCAGAAGGAAATTTAGTAACATTAAACTGGATCTACTGTATAAAATATATAACATAATGATTGTACAATGTAAACTCAAATGTCAACATAGATCTAGAACAGCACTGTTTGCTTCACTTATGACTTGTTCCCCCAAAGTGTTAACATTTCCTATAGATGCAACATAACTGTTGAACAACACTCAGATTATTACGTTCAATTTGGTAATCACGTACATGTATGTTTGATGTCAAGGTCACATATTATCATCATAAAAGACAATTAGTTTATAGTCCTCCAATCCCTCATTTGCTTGGCAATGTTATATATTTTACGTGTATTACTAAGCTTGAGATACTCTAGGGGAATGGCCATCAATCAGTTAACGACTCATTGCAAACACCCCTCCCCCATTTTATAGATTTACAGACGTCACAAGCTCTAAGAGAACAATGTCATGTATGTCATACACAAGGAGATACAGAAACTGAATATAATTTCAATATATCGGCGCATTAAAAACCTTTTTTGCGATGATGCATGTATTTTTGGCTATGTGAATACCAGTGTTCTGAATGCAAAGGTCAAGGTTTATTTTGGGCCCCCTTGTGGCTAACCTTGTTACTGCAGCAGGACTTTTTAAAATCTTTTTCAAGACATGTTGTGGTCTTGTTTGTATTGAATTTTTCCACTGTGGCTCTTCAAAATATGCTCCCGTGTTGTTATTCCTGCTCTCTTTCATGCTGTAAATGTTAACATTCAGTCTGCATCTGAGTGGTTTAATTTTCCCCAGAACAAGGTGTGCCCTGATTACAGACTATTCGTGATCAGAATTACTGACGCACCAGGAATATTAAGATAAGACTGTGTCTCTGAATTATCATCAGATGAGTACCTCCCCTTACTCCAATTACACTGACGTAGACCAACTGATTTAAAATTTGTTATATCAAGCTAAACTAGCTAATAACATTTATTAGTGTAACTAGTTAGCTAGTCGTGCTATATAATTTGAAATTTCCTGATTAAAAAGAAGAGATACGTGTAAGAGAGATGCAAATTTGCTTGGTACTGCAATGAAAGTATAAAAAGTGTTCTGATTTAAAATTTCATGTCACACAGAAATGTTAAGCCTTAATTGAAGTTTCATGGGCAATTCTCTTAGTCTAGTACTCATGTCAGCACATAGTCCTGTAGATTTGCTCTACAGATATGTGTAATTTGTAAGGCTTCCATTTACATGTAGAAATTCCATGCGATTAAGTCTTGCTTGACAAATGATCCTGATATCTTAGCTTGATGCTTGGTGGTTAAAAGCCATACTTGCCTTTATGATTATGTTTCTGGTCTCTATTGCTATAATTGATACCACTAGCTACTTGAAAAAACATCATGCTTCACCTCAATTGAGGATGTCTGCTTTACCTTTACCGATGTCATTCACATCAAAGGTATAACTAAAGACCATTACTATGCAATACAAAACACCAATAAATCAAAGGCACTAGACTATCTAAAGTTATTTATAATCACTGGGCGCCACATGTTTGAAAGAACTTTTGCATACTATTAAATAATTGTATTTGACATGTCCATCTTTTTTTCTTCAGGCGATGTTGAGCTGACAGATCTTCAACTGCGGCCAGAGGCCCTGGTAAGTTTCCAAAAATTAAACAAAAAAACAAACAAGAAGCTAATATGTTTATCACAAAGTTTCATTTCATGGGTGCATCCATACCTTGGACAGGGAAAAAAACCTTCATTGTGCTGGACATCTGATCATGGAGATCTTGTTGATTCATGTGCTGGTTATGTAAGACTGTAATGTTGTTGTTATTTTTGATATCAATATATTTCTGCATTGAATTTCGTAGTATGAACTGGAGCTACCCTTGGAAGTGAAGGCTGGATATGTCGGTAAGGAACAGCTTTCAAAATGTTTATCTTTTCTTCTTGTATGGAAGAAGATACTTAGGTAAACAAGTTAGATTCCTTGTGTAAGTTATGTTAACATCAAGCTCATTTGTGAAATAAATTTGTATAAAAAATCATGCAAAAGTAGAAAAATTAACTTTAATTACTGCTTGACAAATCTTAAGAATTTGTTTATTTCAATCATTCTAATGTCATTATTTGCTTTACTAATCAATACATTGATTAATCAATGGCTTATCAGATATCATGATATTGGAATCTTTGTTCAACTTTGCATGGGTAAGCTAAATTGCATTGTATTACATAAGTCACATGTCTGTTTATCTATAAAACGTAACACAAAATTAAAGTCTAGAATAATGTGAATCGAAATGTTCAGAATTAACAGTTCTTAAAATTTTCTCTCATTACAGAGAAACTGTCAGTCAACATTCCATGGACCAGTCTCTATACCTCTCCTGTTAAAGCCAGTTTGGAGGGAGTGTATATAGTTGCTGGGCCTGTAACAGACAGGTAGAAGAAATATTGTCAACAAAAATATTATATCATACTAAGTTCCCAAATTAGGAGTAGATTCTAATCAAGGGCAGGTGATTGTAAAATGCAGACATCACTGATGTCACGTCATAGTTGGTCAGATTTATTGAATAGTACCTTGTTTTAAAAATTATACTCCATATCAAAAGGATGGCTTGATACAATAAGTATAAATGATAAAGTTTGACTGGTCTTGTCAATGTTAAAGTCACTGTCATTACATTTGCAGAGTTTTGGTCGGGCCATTTTTTTGTAGAGTTTGACTGCATGGAACAGACCCAATAAGCTTTCTTCTGATACCCTTATTGTTCATACAACCCAATATTAGGATCAGGTTTACGGTTTAGCGAGTGTCGGTCATAGGGGTTTTGGAACCTAGTGGATTAATCATTAATTTTGAACCTCAAATTTCGACCAATCGCAAGGTTGGAACTTTTGAGCCTGTTCATCACTAATTTTGAGCATCTTTGATAATAATATGTTGACTGGTTAATAAATCTGTTGATCATTTCAGGAAATATGATGCTAAGAGGGAAAAGAGGCTGCTGGATGCTGTCAAGAGGAAAAAGTTACAGGAGCTGGACACACCCCAAAATAGCCCCACCCAACCAGGTCATGCCAACATCTTACTGTAAATAATTTGACATTTTAGATTTGTAAAGGTAAAGGTCCCATACATGTATATAGCCTTGCAGTGGCAGTGGGCTGTTATCCACAGTGTCTAGGGAACAGTATTGGAGGGTGGGAACCCATCCCTCCCCTTCCATTGACTAATTAACTAAATCCAGGTACCCATTTCACACCTGGGTAGAGTGAGGAAAGCTGTATAAAGTGCCTTACACAGGGTTACACACAACGTCTAGACTCAATGTCTAGACTCAACGGCTAGTCAGGAATAGAATCCGTGACCTCTCCATCCCATGTCTGCTAACCCAATTAACCACTAAGTCATTAATCCAATGCCACAAGTTTCTCAACTTATAACATTCTAAATGCCAAGTGTATGTTACCTACAGATGATGAAGAGGAAAAGAGGAAAGAACAGACCTTCACAGAAAAACTGACAGCAACAATTCTGAACAACCTACAGGTATGAAGACAAATCGTTACCTGATTCTTTTTCAGATCTTTGTTTTCCAGCATCTTATTGTTGTCAAAACTGCCCAAGAAGACCACTCAGGAGACCAATGAAATATAGTCTAGTAAACAGATGGTCACTAAATAGACAGGATTCTTGATGCATGACTGTCAATGGGAAAGATTATCTAAAAGACCTAAAAAAAAGTGGTCACAATGGCCGTTAATGTAGAGGTGGTCACTTGTACAGGTTTGATTGTTATAATTATAGTAATACATGTATCCAAGTAATAAGACATTGAAGATAGTGATTTCTTGTCATACAAATGTACATTATTGTGTAACTCTAAACTCTAAACTTTTTTTATGTATTATTTAGCTGTTATGGAAAGTAATTTGAAACCTTTGAGGTAATTTTTTTTGGCAAAGTTTGCAGACGGTTTGATACTATAATTTATATCCATCAACACTCTATAGCTAGAATATGAACAATGAATGAAAAATATGAAAAAACACAATAATTTTGTTCAGATGGAAATATGTTGGGAAGGTATCTAAAGGCTTTGTCTTGTGGTATTCTGACAAATCTGATGTCCTTGCTTTTATATTTGACTTTCAGCTGACCATCAAGAAGATTCACATTCGATATGAGGACAGGGTATGCCTTCAATTCTATTTTTTTTTTTTTTTGTCCACTTTGAAATAACATTAATATGCATTTGTTTATATGATATGATGACTGCTTTCTTTTAATACACCTGGTTTCTAATTCTGACACCTGATGCACCTGATGCAACTGCTCCAATACAATTGCAGGTGTCCAACCCTTCCTCTCCGTTTGCCCTTGGTGTGACTTTGCGGAGCTTCAGTGGACAGTCCGTCAACTCCAGTTGGGAGCCCTTCCTGGTTGACTCAAGGGCTACACAGATGTTCAAGGTTAGTGGAAAATCAGTGCCTCCAATATAATATAACCTCCATTAACATTAATCTGCCGGGATACATAAATCCGCCACTTTGAAAAATAATGGGTTTGAGAGATCTCTAGTGCAGCACCCCCCATGTATTCAGTGTTTAGATACACAGGAGTGCATTATACTGGGGGACGTTGGGTTGGAGATCTGTTTGGATATATCTTTTCAGGGTGGCGGATTTATGTACCCTGGTGGAATTATGTTTAGTAGATGTTAAGGTATGATAGAGAGATACCATCATTATTATATAATGATAGCCTACCGGGGGGGTATTATATGAAAGTACATGATATCTTCACTACATTGCAGTTAGTCAAATTTTCAAAAATTGTCTCTTCAAAATCTAAAGCATTATGCAGACCATTGCAGGCCATAGAGTAAATGATGCTAAGCATAATTCCTTTTCCAGCTCATCAAACTGGAGGATCTTGCGGTGTACTGGAACACAGGGTGTAAGAAACTTGTATGTGACTACCTGACTACAGACTTGTGGAAGGTGAGAGGGTATTCCACTGACTAGGTGGGACAACGAGTGTTAAACAGTTTGTGCGACACATAGAAACCACCATTTCAGAATATATGTATAAAAAGTAGTTTTATTCAGTTGACATAATATGCATTTACGAAAAGATAAATGGTTCTGCTCTGTGTTGTCAAATTGACATTTTCATAGCTCACTAAACTGTTTAAAAAGTGCAACTAAAGAATTATGAATGAAAAAAAATATGTCTAAGTGGCTGCTGTAGCATAATAACACCTTATAAAGTTGTTTTACATGATTTTCCATTTTGCAAACAAAAGTTTGGACCCTGTTATTTTGGCCATAAGGTGTATTTAGAGCCTTCTGAGGTCGTTTTCACCATAAACCAAACTTTATCATTAAAGAATCAAAGTTGTTTTTTTCAAAAGCTAAGTCTTAGCGGTTGTTTTCAGCATTGGAACATGTTATAAAGTTGTTTTAAATCATTTGTCGTCATCAATGAAATGTGTTATTTGACATGAGTGTAGGATTGGAATAAATGGGTGTATGCAAGACACAACAAACTCTTAAGGTCTCATTCATGAGTTTTTTCGCCCCATAGGCTTACATGTTATAAAACGTGTTTTACATGGGCGCGTTCGTAATGAAGCTATAGGAAATGCACCAATGTCATTCATTCTCTGTTGAGCTCATCTACCCTAGATCATTTAAAAAAATTGCCAACTACCAGTTGGCATACAATACCTTTTTATGGCAATTACAAACGGCACTTAGCTAGACCCCCTAAATAGGCACTTTCCAGCTGCAAGTGATCGACCGAATTACCGCCAATGTCCGGCTGTGGACGTCCGACCTCACGCGCAGCTGCCGAACTTTACCTGTTAATTTCTTCCGTTACAAACAAGCTTTCATCAGTTTGACGCTTGATATCGGCTGGGATAGCTAAATGGGATTTTTACACCGATAAAGACACACGTACATGCAGCCGTTCATTCTTTTGGGCAACGGACTCTTTTAGGGTACCCACTCGGAGTAATACAGGAATGAGACCTTAACTTCAACCTTTCTACAAAAGGCATCGCGTAGGCAGAAGGATGGAAGAAAAAAGAAAAGAAAAAAAATGATATCTCGAACGAAAAGTTGTTTTTGTTTCCAGGACCTTATGGAGGAATGTCTGGACACCTGTCGAATCATGAAGCAGGACTTGGACTTCGTCGTCAGACCGATCTCTGCCGTCACCAAGATAGCCTTCGACAAGAGCCAGATGATTGACCTGGACAGGCCACGTCTGTGGACCGACCTGGCTGTGCAAGAGATCATGGTGTCCCTATCAAGACAACAGGTTTGTTTGTTTGTTTGTTACAGCATGAAGCATTCTGAAGTAATGTTGAACTTGATTTTCCTACACAAAAATCAAATTTTTCACTGCATTTTTTACATGAAATGAGCAATCCACTGTTTCTGTGATATCATGTTAATATACAGGTAGAGCACATGACTCAGTGAGCAGTTAATCATAAATTGTAGAAAAGTTTGACAGTACTATCGAAAAGTCCAACTTTTGTGCTGGAAATTACAGTTCCACTTTGCTTCAAAATGCTTTCTTCCAAGTTCGAACACAGATGAACTTTCAAGGCTTTTAAGCTTTCATTGGGAACCAGAAACTCAACATAGGACCCCCACTCAGTGTTATTCCCTGAGCATCAGATTTTATTCTGGCTTGTATGCCCGTCCTGTGGTATCATTTTTGACAATCCAACTTCTTTTGTCAAGATGACAGAATGGCCATGATCTATGTTAAACTTTGTCATTATAAAGCAAGATTTCCTAAAAAAAACAAAAGACTGAAACTAAGGAAAATTTGTAATAGTGACGGTCCATATATTACTTGTTTGTGGCCATACAAATATTCATAGTGATCAATGGCATGTTGTTGTTTTTCCCAGTTCAAGAGCATTGTGTGCCTGGTGGAATCCTTCAAACTCATGGCAGTCAACCGGCTATACAGGAAGTACCATCCAAACCTTCATGTTAAAGGGATTGCCAAAGCTTGGTAAGATTGTCAATCAATTCTATTTTCTTCCCAAACATTCTTTGAAATACATGCATTGCCAATTTCTTTTTTGATGTGATGTTCACTCTTAAGATAGTAATGATTAAGATAGTAATGATTTATTTAAGAAAATTTGTTTTATATATGTCATGCAAGATAGTGATTCAATGTCATTTGGAGTTTACTTTGAACTTTGAAATTTTAGCAAGACATTGTGTTCTAAGATAAGACCTTTAGTACCTCTACAGGACATATTAAGAAACTTATTTCAAAACTGCAGACCAAATACCAATCGCGGTTCATCAATCTTAAAGTTTGGTCAGCTTTTATATCAAAAAAATCTAGGACTAAGATTTCTTGCATGGCATTTTTGCCGGCCAGACAAAATTTGCAATTTGATTACATTAAATGTTTCTGATCATCAAAAACTCTCAGACTGCTTGTTTCACAAGAAGTATTTCAAATATTGACATCTTGTGATACAAAACCCATCTTTATTGGAGCCTTGATTATATGTATCTTTCACAGGTGGCACTATGCTTACAATGCCACAGTCCATGAACACATCAGACCTTACTCCTGGGAGAATATCAAAGCTTACAGGTATTTTTCCATTGATTTATTATGTTTTTCCCACACAGTGGATGGTATAGTGAAACAGGTGTTCCATGTCAAGGTCACTTTTTCAAGGCCAACGACTCAATCATAGCAATGACTTGATTAAACAAGCTACTGTACAGTCACATCACTTATTATGAATAGGCTCCACATTTACAAGTGCAATCAAACCTGTACAAGTGACCACCTCTACATACATGTAAGGACCCCCAGTCAAATGTGACCACTGTTTGGTAGTCCATTAGATGATTTCATTCAGATACATCAAGTATCCTGTCTATAGTGACCACCTATCCACATTGACCAAATTTTATCTGTTCCCTGAGTGCAGTTTAGACTGTACATTAAATCCATTATTTTACTGTGTACAAATACAGGGCCAAGTAAAAAAGTGGTGTCTGAAAAGTAGTTAATGAAAATTTTCAATCAAATGTACATTTTTTTGTACAATGAATGTCACTTTGCATACCTTTAATCATCCATTCTCCTTTTTGCAAACACTTAAAGAAGGCTTTTTCAATAACAATAGACACATTTAGATTTCCATATTACATGGTCATAATCCAATAAACCAATCCTATATTGTCTTCCAGACTAAAGTTTAAGAGGTACCTGGTTCTGTACAAGGAGAAGCTGGAAGAGACGGAAGACGTGGCTGCCATCTCAGGGGTCCTCGAGGAGTTAGAGTCAGACCTGAATCTCACCAGCATCCTTGTAGCTAGACAGCAGGCCAAACTACAGGTAAATCCATAAAAACGTATCTTATACAGTAGATAGCAATGACATTCTTTGGAAAACTTGTAAATTTACAAGTTTTCCAAAGAATGTCATTCCTAAAATATAATACTGTATTCATATGAATTTAAGACTTTTTACTTAAAAGTAAAAGTCTTAAATTCATATGACTACAGTATCATATTTTAGGACATTCCAAGTTTCGAGATAGAGTTAGGAAACTATAATTTTACATTGAATTTCATTTTGTTCCAGTTTGTTAAAAAGGAGGAAGTGAAGCCCAAGAAGACGAAACCCACAGGAGGAGGAGGTTGGTTTTGGGGCTGGTTTTCTGAGAGTGTCTTAGAAGAAGAGGTGGAAGAGAGAGAGTCTGGTAAGACACGAATTCATCACATTGAGTGAGCTAACACCCCCTTTCACTAGAGACTGCTAAGCAACTGAAACATACATGTACTGTTAGATAAAGAACATGGAGAACAATTTTGTTCAATTTTGAGTGTTTTGTTGTCTTTCAAGTCCTACTTGAACATCATGCACCATATCTATAAAAACAAGGGTCACACAAAAATAATTATGGTCGCTCAGCAGTTGTCTAGTGGAATGGGGGCCTAATTGAGTTTTGTACTGATACAACAACCTTCTTCAGAAATGATGACCCACAAATCTTTGTCATGTGACATTGTGATTTCAGTGATGGGTCAAAGGTGTCTGGAAGTCTGCACTTTATTTCAATTTGTTGATAGAATGAGTTGTTTGTTCTGTAATTTTGTGTAATATGATCGTCATAAAATCTTTTAATTCCCATCACGTTTATCATGTAAACTTGATATGGAAAGAAATTATTGGTTATCTAAATTTTTTTTAAACTAAATAGACATTAAAGCTTCAATTTTTTTCCACGACAGATTTCCTTTCCAAGCTGACAGAGGAAGAGAAGAAGAAGCTGTATGAAGGTATCGGCTACAGTGAAGATGATATTCTACCTGACAAACCAAAGGAGGTTGGTTTTGGTCGTTTCTGCTTTGAATCATTTCTCTGTGTTAAGAAATTATAATTAAAGGGCTAACATTTTGGACATAATTCATCGTGATTGACCTTCACATCTAATTCAGTTTTAGGGAAATTTGGTATGGGACATTTGGTTTTGATCCATTTGAATTTAACAGCATTGTCATTTTAACGGTTGCTTTTAACTGAAACATTTCTATTTTTGCTCCCACAGTATGTTGAAAACCGCTTCAACTTCTCCTTAAAGAGCTGCTGTTTCAAACTCAGGAACCATGGGTAAGATTGTATCACTCGTTTTCAATTATGAATATGAGCGATTAGTAAAAAGCTATGACCAGTCAGTGTTTGAGATATATCATGCATTGCAAAGCAAAACAAAAACAATACCTCACTGTGAATTAGTAGCCTCTTCCATTGACTTCCTGACCTGGGCAGTCTGTCAGCTGCCAGCCATGGTTGATAAATGACTGTCACTCCCAGAACTCTGACCTTTTGCCCTTCACCTCCTGTCACTCTGTAGTGAGACATGCATATGGAAATAAATGCTGAGGAAACACAGGCAATCAAACAGACAAACAGACACACCGAAAATGATACCTCCGTACACACATACATGTACTAGGAGGTAGAAAGTACAAAGGAAGAAGGTTAATTGAAGACTTTGTTCTGTTTGCAGGATGGATCTTGTGAATTCCAAACTGGAGGAGGTATTTGCCATGTTTGAACAAAGGCCTTCAGCTGAAGCCTTTAGGTAAGACTGTCATCTTCCTAGAATTCTGTTACCTAAAAAGATCAAAATGATCAGTGTTTGACATTTTGGCAATAAAAGCAGACACATAAAATAGTTACTTTGATAGTCATATAAATTGTGAGCTTTAATAGCTTTATAAGTACAAAATCTACACTCCCTAACCTTGGAAGTTGCTTCCCTCTCTGAAAATGTTATTGTGTTTTTCAGGTTCAGCCTGTCTACTGAAAACCTGATGGCAGAAGGTGTGAAACAAGATGACAACAGTGCGACCGTCATCGTCAAACCGGACATAGCGTACAAAGGTAATACTACATTCTCTGACTTTTTTATTCAATACTTTTCAGCAAAAATCAGCAGAGTAGAAGATAAAAGAAGGATGCCCATACCATCAATGTGTTGTTGTTTTTTAAATTTTTGCTGGCACAATTTAGAGCAATGTTTGTTTCACACATTTTGATGTGTACTTGGTGGTTTTATAGTTTCTTATAGAGTGCGTACTAAAGAGTTAACTTGCCATGTTTGAAACAATTAACTAAATAGATTTTGCTTCAATGACATGTACTGGTAACAGATAAAGATAATTATTTCATCAACAGCAGAAACCTTTGGAAAAATGACTTTAAACAGATATTGATATGAAATTATCTTGTATCTGATTTGAAGCTGAAACTGAGAATATGACATTCCAGATGCTGCAATTTTGTTTGTAGAGGTCACAAATTTTTATCATATGTCGCATGAAAAGGGAAAATTGACCAGAAATTCACAAAGTTGGCTTAATTTCCTCGTGCAATTCTATGCAGTCCATTATTTGAGATACACACTTAAAATCATCTTGGATGTTAAGTAAACCTTCCTGAATTGCTGCTCCTCTCCTCAAGCTGAAGCTCCCAGTGACAAAGAGCAGAAGCATGTTCACTTTGACGACTTGAAGGAAGATCTCATTCGGTACTTGCGAGAAGCGAGTGTTGTTAAGACATGGAAGCCCAAAGATCTGGGTATACCTAACTGTCAGTCTCTGGTGATATATGATTGGAGGAGAAGGTTGCTTTGCTTAGTACTCTATATGGTGAAAAGGGTTAAAACTTTGCAGGGGCATAATTAGCAAAGAGGCACTTATCCTGACACCCTGCCTTTGCTGTTCGTAAGCTTATCAAGGCAGAGCTTTTCTGGCACCTTTGCAGCAGAGCTTTATTTTTGACAATGCCTCAGGGTTGGGGCCAATTAGTACATCAAATTTACGCTGCCTTTATGTGAGACGATTGCTATCTAATTGAACTGCTCCATTTATACATGTATATGTTGCAGGTTTCCTCAGGTGGTGGTACTTTCTGGGATTTAGAGAAATTCAGTACTGTGTACATCAGCTTTTATGATTGATGATGCTTAACATATGTACTAAGTGTCTGTAAGTCTTACTTGTTTCATTTGTTACTAGGTCCGGATGAAAAGCTGTTTAGTGCAGAGGTTGAAATGAACCCTCTGTACACCACAGCAGACTCTGCAATTAGAGTGGCTGTTCAACCAGTCAAGATACTCTACGATGCTGTAAGTGGAATTCTGGGCCTTCTGACCTTATTCGTTTTCTGTTTAACTTAAACCTTCTCCCTGCTACTTAACCCAATATCCAGTAGATGATTGCTTGCCAAATGGCTACTTCAGCAGTATAATCATGGTTAATGAAATACAGGATACATGAAACAAGAATGCATGTAAGATATGCAAGTTCAGTGGCTATGGTAATGATTACTTGATTAATGCATTGAAGTAAGAGAGGCAATTGATGATAATTATGATGATTTGATGTTTTCTTTTTCACTTTGTCTTTACAGGTGACAGTTGCAGAAACTGTACATTTCTTCTCCATGTCCAGCAGCAGTTTCGAAGAGTAGGTCCTGATGTAGTTTTTTTGCAAAAAGAAAGTGTCTTACTCAGACAATAGAGACAATTCTGAAGTAAAGAAATGCACCAGATCATACATGTTTTTTTTTTTGGTTAAATAAGAAAGTGTCTGACTCAGGCAATAGAGACAATTCTGAAGTAAAGAAAAGCACCAGATCATACAAGTGGACTAGTGTCTCAAGTTTTCCATTGTTCTCTGTCCCTCTTTTTCATTGCAGCCATATATAAAGTAAAGAGCTAAGATACGATTTACAATCTCTAGGGTTTCAGCACTAAGGACAGCACTGTTTTTCTACAGGATGTATGATATACTTTAATATGTTTCTGTATCTCTCCAGGTTAAAGAATGCAGCCAACAGGCAGTTAGCAAAGCTGGCTCAAGTTGGCCGCCTCAGTGTTCAACATGCTATCGAAAAACACAAGGTGGGAGCATTTACAATGGTTTTCTTAGATGTTTTTAATATCGTCCTATTGAATTATACTTGAAAATGTTTTGGAAGTTACATGTATTTTTGCCACATGCATTCTTGTTGATTTGTTTAAATTTAGGTTTTGAACAGAGAATTAGATTTTTTCTTTAAGATTCCGTTACAATAAGTTGGCTTTAGATGTAAAGGAAATGTCTGTAATCCTTCAGACTTCAAGTAACGTTCAAGGTTTTTAAAGCTTTCCTCTATCTTGCAGACCCTGAATGTAAATATCAACTTGAAGGCACCTTACATCATTATCCCTGAGGGTGGAAGCTTCTCAAGGTATGTGAACAGATGTCTAGACTTGATCACTAATTTTTTCTTACCTTCGCTATGAGGGTCATGTTTTGGATTCTGTTCATTTGTATGTGACAGTGTTTTTTTTCATCATAACTGCAGAAACTGTAGATGGAACTTTTTGATATTTGGTATGTGGGTAGGGTTTGGGAAAACAAAGCACATTTTACAATAATGGGCCTTCTAGCAGCTTTCTACAGTACTGCACCTTCTGGGTGTGATGCCTTGTGTTCTGGACTTTTTCATGGTTGTGGTTTTTGAGTGGTAGATGGATTTTGTACTCGTTGCAGAGGGTTAGGATTAGGGTTAAGATTTGCAAGATTATCTTCTGGTCCAATCCTTGTGAGATCTGTGTGATAAATGTAACCATCTCAAAGTCTCTTTTGTCATTCTTTTGATACAGTGACAGTCGTCTTTTGATGGCTGATCTTGGCAGCCTACAGATCAACAGTGACCTCCAGCCAGATGATGTGGTACTGCAGGTTAGTGCCCTCTAATGAATCCTAACATAACTGCAGCTTATGAATGCACTATTGGAATGCTACATGATTGTATTTCTTTCAATGGGTCTTTTGAAAACAACAGAACTTGCCTTTAATGCAGGGGGCGACCATGAGTGAATTGGTTCAACGTCTCTATGACCGCTTCAACATCGACATCAGCAACATTCAACTGCTCTTTCTAAAACCAGGTATGTTTGCCTATTATTGCAAATTGATAAAAGCATGACCATACAAAAATTTCTACTAATGATGATCCCTTTTTTTATAGAATGTGGTTGTTTTAATCTGGAACAATGACCTTGTCTTAACCTAGGAAAAGTGTATAGTATAGGATTTTGAGGCACCTAGCATCTTCCTCCAGAACTGCAATTGTTTGTGTGTAATTATTTCAAACAGGTGTTGATATAGAAGAGGCTCGACAGGAGGAAGACTCTCCACATCATATACTCCCCAAGATGGGTCTCCAACTGTCCCTGTACAACAGCATCAATCCTCAGTACAGGGCACAGCCACAGTAGGTTTTTGTTGTTTTCTGTCAAACTGTTGTCTAATGTAGCATTAATGCCGCACTACGCGCTCCTTAGCAGAGCACATTGGGCGCATTAATGCTGGATTTCCTCTGCTCCCTTTGGAACAGAGCATTAATGCCAGCATACGCCCATGTCCATTAATCATCAGTCTTCTTTGACTGAAGGGGAAGTGGAAGGCATGGCTGCTAGGACATTGAGGGACTGCAATTTGGACAGCCATAATTACCATGAAATTACCATGGCAGTGTGCACTAACCAAGCATTAGTGCTGCATATGTATTTCTGGCATTAATGCTACATTAGACAACAGTTTGGCAAGGGCGGCAATATTTTGAAACAAGATTATTTTTCTGCATTTTTCAAATCATCTAACTTACAGTTTTATTTACAAACTTGGTGAAATTTCAATTTCATTAGCTGCTATATCAAGCTCCCTGCAGTTTCAGATAATCTTAAAGTCATGTTTTGCCCAGTCAGATTTCCTTGGCAAAACTTGTTTTACATTGAAGAATTCTTTACGTTTGATACGTTCTTTCCTATATCTAATATCATGTTGAAATAATTTGATGCTACATTGTCACTTTTCCAGGCAAAAGATGGAAGCCCTGCTACCATCTTTGAAGTTGAACATCTCAGAGACCAACATCTTTGCTTTGCTCCAGGTAAGGCCCCTTTCTTATACGCTTCTTCCCCATACAGTCAAACCTGCCTAGGGGACCACCTTTTCAACGCGACCACCTGGCCATGGCGACTGCTTTTTCTCGGTCCCGAAAATTTTCCCCATAGGCACAAGCACTAAGCTGCCTGCCCAAGGCAACCACCCGTCCAACGCGACCGCGACCGCCACGAATTGGGACCGCAAAGAGCACAATCCCTGGCCATGGCGGCCGCCTCATTTCCAAGCGTGTGGTTACATCGGATCATTTTGCTGTCGGATTTCAAGGAAATGTTTTCAAGACTTTGAAGGACAAAAATAAGAACAAAAATATATGGAATAGCAATGTTATAGCATCGATTCCTCCATGAAGTGTTTTAATAAAACGTTCCCCCTATAAACATTGTAAAGACAAATGTTTGTGATGTTGTTGTGCCTATCGTAATCTTATAGTTTACCGCAAACTCAGTTCGGTTTAAACTCAATTTTCAAAACGAATACGTAGTGCATGGCGTCAAAAAGTCAGATGCCACAGAAATTACTATCTATTTCTTGTATTTTCAACAAAAATGTATCTGTGTCTTATTAAATTCCGCCGAAAAATGACTTCGCGACGGGCAAAACATCGGGCGAGAAAAAATGTTGTTCCTTGGTCCCGACGCCATCTTGGTTTTGGCACGGCCCGGATTTGGCGTACCGCTGACCTTTCTAAAACACGATGCTTTTGTGTATGAACATTTACGAATACTCTAGTTATTGATGAAAATGAATATTCTTGTTTTCTTTTTATTTTCATGAATCTCACAAACCTTTATTTGACGCTGTGCGATCTGCTGCACTGACTTACCTTTCGGATGCGGTCGCACAGAGCTTGGCGGCGCGGCGCAACGAAATCACACCGTTCCGTCTTCATCTTTAGTTGTCAGATCGACAACTTTTTGACCCTTTTATCCAGCGGTCGGCGCCCCAAAAAAGGCTGGGGCCAGCAGGTGTTTCTAGGGATTTGTCTAAGGCCTTAATTTTTGATGATGTGCGTGTGTGTGTGCACTATTTAATGTAACGTGTGAATGCGGGAGGGCGCTGCCGGATCATCGAGGCAACCATTGTTTTGTAGTCAAAATTATGACGAAAATTTGTACACGATGTAGCGGTATACAATTATTGCAACGATAACGGAAAATGTAATTTTTGTAGGATCTTTCTGTCAACCAGAATTGAACCTGGTGGGGGTCATGCTGTCTAAATTCACATAATTTTCCATCCATTTTCGTACTGTATTTTAAAATCTCAACCTGGAAACATGTGAGTGGAATCCTCTTCATGGCGACCACCTGTCCATCGCGACCGTTTTTGCTCGGTCCGCCGGGTGGTCGCCTTGGGCAGGTTTGACTGTACTTTGCTCCTGACCACTCTCTAAACGAGGTAAGTGTGAAATTAGGAGTAGCCTGGCACCAATCTTATTCCAGCTCCATTTTGCTCTTCTGATTGCATCCAAGCAGAATATGACTTTCCCAACATTGATTTTTTTCCAAATTTATAGTCATATGGCACATACAACTTTTAAATACTAGGCAATGTTGCCAACCAACTCTCAACCACAGATGACCTTGCTCACAACAAACTCTCAACCATGGTCTGTAGAAGGTTGAGAGGCCATAGTCAGCTATGTGTGCATACATCGTATTATAACAAGTTTATGTCTCAGCAAATTAAGGACCCAAATATGGAATTTTTGGATATCATCATACAAAATTTGGCTGTTTTCTGACAGCAAACAATGCCATATACAGCCTTTTTCATAATGATAGTACATTACGTTTTATCTTGTCATTGCTTCCAGTTCCTGAACACCTTCCCATCCCTGGCAGAGTCTGTACTTAGTGTGGATGAAGTTGATTCCACTGAGGTTACTAGCAGTGCGCATGTGATGGTGAGGCCACCTATCAATTTGTCTTAGAATTGCAATGTATTGCTTGCAAAAAAAACACAACATTGTTGTCTGATGTCAACAAGTAACTGTGACTGTAATATTTTGACACTGATAGATGCATTTAGCAATGCCTCCATAGCTACTTTTTCACCTATCAAAAACATAATATTTACACTTAAAAAAAACATTTTTAGAGTTTTGACTGTAACAATGAAGCTTGTTTATCAATTATGTGTTGGTCTTTTATGCTTATAATTTTCTAGGACTATCTTGAGGTAGTATAATGAGTGGCTAATTTTTCACCTATTGTTAAAGATTTTGAAAAAAAGTAATTTTAGGAATTTTCAACCTATCACAATTGAGCTTTTTCATATCAATTATGGTGGTTTATTATGCTTAATGATCTTTATAGGACTATCGTGAGGTAGTTAGTGACGAGACAGTGAAGCAACTGCGAGCCATTAGACGGGCCTTGAACCAAGGACCAGTAGACGAGGAGAACATTGTTAAGGTTACAGAGGAAAGTGTGGAAGCTGTGGAGGTTGGAGCTGCTCCTCAACCACCCATCCTGGAAGGTATTATAACTGTATTCATTATCTTATCTTAGAAATGAAATGTATTAGGTAAGGTAAAGAACAACTTATAGCGCGACTTTTGTAGCAGGTACAAAGTATGGCAACAACTGCAGTAAACATAGAACAAGACATAAGTATGGAATAAAACTGTTCACTAAAATGACTATCTTAGGTTTTACATGTAAGTTGGGCTAATTTTGAGTATCATTATTTTTTCTAATAACAAAACAATCTTTTACATATTTACCTATTTTAACACTGGATGAGCTGTTGCATCTAAATGTATAATCAAATCTTTCTGTGGCATTGGGTGTCTTAAAATCTGAAGTATAGATGAAGGTCCCATAGCCTTTTTGAGGCTGTAAGAGGAGTGGGTTTGTATTAACTACTGTATGTCTAGGGCATGGTATTGAAAGGCAGAGCCCAGCCCTCTCCTTTCACCACCTTTCATTTTCTCAACCAAAGTCAGGTACCCATTTTACACATGGGTGGAGTGATGAAAGTTGTGTGAAGTACCTTTCCCATTAGGACACAGCATCTAGCTAAAAATGACAGGAATCGAACACATGACCTCTTGATCTCGTGTCCATTAGCCTAGCCACTCGGTCATTGGATAACACAAATGAAACACAGATTGTTTTCTTTCTCGGAAATTTGCAACATTGCATGCTGTAACAAAAGTTCCATGATAGCTGTGTCAGTGCCATGTTAAGTAGATACCTATGTCCCCCCCCCCCCCAAAAAAAATGTATAGAAGAGTACAGAATTTACTATAATCATCATCATCCACTGGTTTCTGCATCTGCAGTCGTGGAAATTTTCTGCATTTGCAGTCCTCTAAAAACTATAATTATATGAGGTTTTAGGGTTGAAGAGTTTAAGAATTCACCAATGTTTTGTACATTCTGTTTAACATTTCTTTTGTTGTCTATCTAAACGATCCCTAGCATCAGCACCAGAGAAGTTCTTCTCAGCATCAGAGCATTCTGATGAGGATATTACCATTTGGTCAAGGTAGGTTTATTGCAGTATCCGTGACAAGTTATTTTGTCACTCAACAATTTGTTGTATCAGACTGTATCTTTGTGTCAAACTTACAGAAAAATTGCAGAAAATTCAAAAAACAAAGATAAAGTTACAGAAATTTTGAGCTTGAAGATTATGTACAAGCAAGCTGTACATACATGTATCATCAGCAAGATATTTGTTGCTGTACAACATGTTGTTAAAGAAACTAGTTTTCCATTGTTTCTTCCAGATCCAAGTCCTTGCGTGAGCCAAACATTGATGACACCACTTCTGAGAGCAATCTGGTCAACTCTCTGGTCAAGCTGACCGTACGAGAAGTGGTCATCTCTGTGTCCAAAGCTAAGGATGGTGTGGAGGAACCGTACCTAATGTTGAGACTGGACGGAATGTGTACCGAGATGGCTATGACTACTTATGGGCTGTCTGTACAAGCTGGGCTGACAGAGTTACAACTGGTGGACAAGCTACACAGGGGTGAGACTGTTGAATTTGTTCAGTGTGCAGTTCATGTTTGTTTTGAGTATCATGATTGTGCTTCTAGGGATATATATTGTATAGAATACAACACAGGGTATTCCGTATCACCCAAGGTTCCAGCCCGACCGCGGGTAGGATTGCCCAACGGCTGTAGGCCGGAAGGCGATCCGACCTGCGGGAGGGCTGGGACCGAGGGTGATGCGGAATACAACGTGTTGTATAATTTTATTTATGTCATACCCACCCGAGAAAACACACATTTCAATGCGAAATGCGCCAAAAGTTGAGGAAGTTTTGTGTCCTCGAACAAAAAACTGTAACAACATTGATTTCAACCTCCGAATCCGGTATTCAAATTTGCGGCGGCGGCGCAACCCGCACGCTCGAAATAAATTCTAAATATTCTATGGAAGCCTGACGTGTGTGATACAACTCCCGAACCCTATGTGATACAGGAAATTATCACACGGTCCGGAACACCTGTATCAGGCCCAGGTATAACATAAAGCCCTATGTATGTTCTAACACCCCTATGTTACATGTAGCAATAGGGTTACAGATTCTGAACATAGCGGTGTCGGAACATTGGGTTTTGGGAACGTTTGTTTGAATTTTGTTTATTCATGAGAAGCTCAAATGGGCATGCAGGCCACTTTTCATTGAGGTCATGAGGAAAGAGGTAAGGATCAGATAAAATGTAACAGAGATACACTGTCATTTGAGTCCTAATAACTCTATCAACATATATCATATTATGTAGGGGTCAAGGGGTGTAACCATTCTTCCAGCACTTTACTCCAGAGGTCAATGATAATTTATGACTCAAAATCAGCAGAATGTCATTTTTAATTATACCCAGCTCTGTATCTGCCAGATTCAAACCTGTCCCAAATGAATGTGGAAAAGAATGTTAAATTCAACAAGGTAAAGAGTTGGGTTTAGATTGTGTAGGAAGTCAAGTTGAAGCTAACAGGGTATTGAAGTTACTGTAACAGTTGTTTTGTTCCTATCTTTATTTACATTTGATTTAATTTTCTCTTCCCTACAGGTAAGAAGGGCCAGTATACCCATCTACTCAGCTCAGTGTCCAATAAGAAGCTCATCAACATATTGTACAGAAAGGTATTACTAAGTACACTGCCATTATGTTCCAACACCCTTATATTCTGAATCCCCTTATGTTCCGACACCCCATTTGTCAAACACCTCAGTCTATGTTCCAACACCCCATAAGGCTTATATTCTGAATCCCCTTAGGTTCCGATGGAACATTTTTTTAAAATCTTCCCGACAGCCCTATGTTCGTAATGAGACTTTTTCCTCATAACTTTAACCATAATATAGGGGTGTAGGAATGTACATGTAGACGTGTTAGAACATAGGACACCCTTTACGGAATAGAGGGTAGGGGGGTAAAAATGGAGAGAAAAATTGTAAATCGAAAATTTGCACCAGAAGATACTGCTTATAGTAGATAACTGTGGAAATGCATCAAGCTACATTTTATGGCAGTTCAATGTTAGGTATGCAATCTCTCAAGGGCTCTATAATCTTGTCAATAAACCATTAATCAACTGTTAAATCAACAGGTGGACCCGAGCTGCCCAGAGTTCAGGTCCAGGTTTGGTTCCACGGAGCAGTCTGTAGAGGTGGAGTTCTCTACTCTAACCATCGTCATGCACAAGGAGAGCTTCCTGGACCTCAAGGACTTCTCCAACAAGTTTCTTACCAGGTGCCTTATTTCTTCATCTTAAGGGAGTGTAGTAATGTTTCAATCTGCGGTGTCTAGTTCTGTACATCCTCCCAGCAGACCCGATATGGTCATTACCTCCCATAGCGGCCCTGCCCTTCCGAGCCCCTGAACATGGTTCTGGCGACGTCACCACCAAACAGCTTTCAACCAATCAGAGGGTTTGCTAAAGCTCATTTTGAGCAAAGCCGCAAAGGACGCTGGTAAGCTATCAGCCGATCAGCTTACATCTTACATCGCTACTTAATTATTCATGAGCAACCAATGAATGTTTGTGCCAAATAAGGCTAGCTCATTAATTATTTATGAGCAACTGTCACAGATGTCCCCAGAACCCCAAATCTCCATTCAAAAGGTCAGGGCTGAGACCGGGAGGGCTTGCCAAACATTTCCCGAGCGGGTTTCAGCGCTGATAAAGGAGGCTGGATCTGTATAGACGTGTTAAACTTTGTGTGCCCTATGTGAATGCAATCTGCTATATATCTCTGGTTGCCTTGTTTTAATTGGTTTCGGGGGTCAGATTATGATTTTTTTAATCAAAAAGGACTTTTAACAAAAACATTCCTGTTAAGATAGAGGTACTAGATATTAAGGACTACTGTTTTAACGTAGATCCTTATCCAATATCGATATTATATTTTTCTCTGGTAAAGTTTTTTCCTGAAGAAGGCCACACTTTGTTGCTGTTCATTTTATAGATGATATTGAGTCCATGTTTCTTAATCCTTTTGTGGGTTGTCTCTGACATTCTGTCATTTTTAGTCTCTCACCTGGGACAGAGAAGGATAGAGAAAAGGAGGACAAAATGAAGGCTGAAGAAGAAGAAGAAGAATTGGGCACTAAAAGGAAAACAGCAACTGTGGCAGAAGAGGAAACAGAGCCTACCAAAGGTTGATTGGAAGGCAAACTTATTTGCATTTATAAAGTAAAATGTTTGCATTTTGCAAGTATTATATGATCATTACAAGGTACTTGAATGTATGAAATGGGTTAACTTTTTGATTGATGCTACATGATGTATTGAATTGATCAAAATGTACCAGTGCATCCTATCAGTTTTTCAAAATTCAAGTGCTATAATCTTTTCTCTTTCAATATCTATCTCTTCCAGAGGATTCATCAACTGTATTGCTGCCTGCAAATGTAGTGAGGATGAATGTAGCTGCTAGACTGGGCAACCTGGGCATCCTGCTGTGTGATAACTACCACACACTAGCACAGATCAACATCAAAGGTACCGCTGTTAGATCTGGGTTAACAAGATTATTAGATCTAGGTTAGCTAGATTGATAAATCTAGGTTAGCTAGCTTGTTAGATCTGGGTCAGCTAGACTGTTAGATCTGGGTTATCTAGACTGATACATCTGGATTATCTAGACTGTTAGATCTGGGTTATCTAGACTGTTAGATCTGGGTTATCTAGACTGTTAGATCTGGATTATCTAGACTGTTAGATCTGGGTTATCTAGACTGTTAGATCTGGATTATCTAGACTGTTAGATCTGGGTTATCTAGACTATTAGATCTGGATTTTCTAGACTGTTACATCTGGGTTATCTAGACTGTTAGATTCGGATTATCTAGACTGTTACATGTAGATCTGGGTCAGCTAGACTGCTAGATCTGGGTTATCTAGACTTCTAGATCTGGGTTATCTAGACTGTTAGATCTGGGTTATCTCTAGACTGTTAGATGTGGGTTATCTACATATGTAGACTTAGATCTGGGTCAGCTAGACTGTTAGCTAAGCTACCATTGGATGGTTAGATGTAGGTTATCTTGACTGTAAGATCTGGGTTGCCTAGACTGTTAGATCTGGGTTGCCTAGACAAATTTGGTAAATAAAGTCCTTATATTCTGTACATTGTATATTACAAAAAATGTTCACTTTTTCAGGACTGGAGTCCAACATCATTCAGATGAGGACAAAAACTATAGTCCGGGCCAGGTGAGTATATGTTGAAACTTTCACTAATTAAAAGCAGAAGTCATGATGATCATCATTTTGACTGATTTTCTGTTTTCATTGATATGATATAAAAAAACAAAGATTACATTTTTTTTCATATTTCCTAGACTGGAGGACCTTTTAGTGCAGGACAGTGCTCAGAGCACTTTGTATCCCAGGGTAAGTGCTATTAACCTTCAGTCGGCTAAGGTACTATTTGGCACCAAATCTATATTTGATTATTGAGTTATACTGTAGGGAGAAGGTCAATTTGTGAGTGACAATATTTATTGCATCTTAGATACTACTTTCTGTTGCAGATTATGGGAAGTTTTGTACTAATATTGAAAGTGTTTATGAAATCTGTGTGGCCCTATATGATGAGTACTGTTTCAAATCATTCATAATGTTTTATTCCACACTTAGGCCTACTAAGTTCACAATATTTCTGATCATTCACAGATCTTATGCATTGAAGATGAAGATGTATTTAGCATAAAGGTTGGTCTCCTTTTTACCCAAACTTCATTTAATAATTTGAATGTGTATAATGATTATATGTTCTATTGAAATGTTCCATCACAACTAACAAATAAGCTATTTTCTTGTACTTTTAAATGTAGTTTTTAGTCATTTACATGTACTATTTAGCTGCATTCCAAATCTCAACATGTAAAAGGCATTTTCAGGATTGGTGCTTTAAATGGCCTAAGACCACATTTCTAGTCAACTAATGATTTTACTTTCAAATCATCCCTTCACAGTTTGTAGCCTACAACCAGGCTGCTGAGGCTACCCCTTCTCTAGGGGTCCTGGACTATCACTGTAAACTCAGGCTAGGGAGGCTGCAGCTGGTCTATTTGCCCAAGTTTGTCAGCAACATCACGGTAAGTGAAACAAACAGCAGAGCTAATTTTTGTCCAATTTCAGATTAGCTTCATAGATCTCAACATCACTTTCATTAACAACACTAATAAAAATGTACAGGCAGTTAATATGTAGAGCAGAGGTGTGTTTTGCCAGTTGACGTACAATAACCCAAATTAAGCCATACAGCATGCTGAAAAGATATGCGTTACATTTAAGGGCAGTGATATCAGTCAACTGATACATGTAGCAGAATGATACAAGTATTCGTACATGTACAAGTAACGTTGGGTAACATAAATTCGGGATTTTTCCGATAATGGTTGACTGAAATCAATCTAGCAGAACAATAAACCATCCTTTTTTTCTATTATTCTGTCAGTATCATGTACTATCTTTGCACTAATCATATACATGGTAGATTTTGTCTCTAGTCGTGCTGACACCATAATATTTCAACTTGAAACTACCGTCCGCCGCACGCACAATGACAGTGTTGTCGGACAGGGGGGCACATTAATTCGGGAGAGAAGATTCGTCTTGAATATCTTACCGCTAATCACATTTTATACAGCAGCTATTCGTTCCATCCTTGGCTTGAGGAGAGTGCTATGGATATAGACGTGTCCAAGTAAAAAAAAATACACGAAAAAACGGCCGCACCGCACACATCAGGCCTTTGCTAACATCCCGTTTATTGAGTGGGTTGAACGTCACTCAAAGTCGATCCCCACCGTCATGGCAACGTGTACATTATTCATGGCAAGTTAGCTGGATGCCGTAGCAATGGTTATACTACTATGTCCATGTGTTCCTTGTTGTGTTAGGAGCAAACTTTGAGGAAAATATCATCTTCAGTCCACTATCACACGCAACATTTAGACAAAAAAGTGTTCCTCACAAACCTTTTGTCGTCTGCCTGACGACATGATTCTGGGTAACAATATGGCGGCGGGAAAATACACGTGCCGTAGGTTGTAGCAACAAAGAGGAGTTTTGATGATTGATCACACTTAGAATCCAGTTGCAAGTTAGCAAAAGAGATTGTAATAAGTTGTCTTATAAATAATTGTGTTTAGCAGGCAGGAGATGTGACATTTGTCTTATAAACCAGCGAACAACCGTGCAGTGTGAGTCTCCCACGAAGCCCCCAGACTCTGTCAATAAGGGACGGAGAGTTTTTGACGTAGCCAACTTCTAATGCATGGTTATCGAAGCTTTTCAGACAGTGTTCTGAATGTGTTAGTCTGTCAAGTTTGCATTTCTAGTGGTATTACTGATGTTGCATCTAGCACATATCCCTAAATACCCCGTTTTCGAAAAATCCCGAATTTAAGTACCCCACGAATTTATGTTACCCAACGTTACAGGCACAAATTATGTAATCATTATGGTAGACATTACAATCTGGCAGAATTGCCAATTCCGTTGACAGAAATTGCGGTTGGAATCTCTGTTGATAGAGGTCATGATCAGGATGCTAGGAAGGTGTTAGGGTGGTCTTCCATTTTTGAATTTTTAGTTTCTTATAAAATCTAAAAATCTTATACAGTAAATCATGAATCAAAGTTGACAAGTTCTGATTATCTTTTTAATTTCTGCACATGCACAGAAAAAAATAGTTTCTAATTGAGATGTCTACCGGCAGAATTCTACAGTATAGTATCTAATGAAGTTTCTGTTGACAGAGACTCAAATCGTTTACCAGATACATTTTTGTCTGATTTTTTCCTCAGGATTTCTTCAGTCCCTTCAGTGCACCAGCTGTTGCCACCCAGGCTGTTGACACAGCACAGATACTCTTGCAGCAGCAGGTAGGAGTTTTTTTTATTGCACTTCATTTGTGTTAGAGAAATTCTTGACTTCTGTACTCCAGTGTTCTTTGGCAAAGTCTATGTCAACAGTGCTCTAAAATAAAAGTTATAACATACTAGGTAGAGAAAGAAGTATGTTGTTTGCTTCCCATTAACAACACTTAAATACAGTAACCAATCTTGCTAGTTTCGTTGAAAATTTCTAAGACTCAGAAACAGACAAAGGGTGGAAAGTGTTAGACTAAGTGCAGTTTTTCCATTTCTGGTAGTATTCTGTTCCATTTTTTTCTGCTCTCATATTTCATAGAAGCACATTTCCCCATGTAGGGCCACATTTTTTTGTGTGTGGCCCATTTCCAGGCCAACAAATCATCATCATAATCATGGGTTACCCCCCATATGGCCTCATCAGGGGTAAAGTAGAGGGGGGGTATTGTGGATTGTACTGCCTTTTTTGTTGCAAGCTCAATCATCTGCCCGGCAATGAGGAGATCTATGCACAGAGTTCCTTATACTGAGGTCCCTGTATGCGGAAAGAATAATGCATGCATAATTGTCCTGAAATCTAAAAAAACAAACATTTTGGGCTCAAAGTTTGTTTTATTTCCTGTCCCTTTAAGATATGAGCAAGGATAATTGCAGGCTATGATCTTTATTGTTTATTGTTTATTGTTTATTGTAAAAACGACATCCATTAGTGAATTACACAGGAGCACTTCACTACTCTTCCTGGAGTCATATACATGATAACATATACATTACATTGGTACACATACACATAACATTACATAGTATATACATATTTACATCAATTTCAATTTTCTACCAGTTCAGAATGTTTGAGTCCGTTTTTAGTCTGTCTTTGATGAGTAGTGTGAAGGAGGATGGAACAGATGATCTGATGTGATGTGGAAGAGTGTGGTAGGATTTTGCGTACCGGGCCTGGAAAGACTTTGTTGCAGATGTTTAAGCCAGTATCTATCATACGTCATGCTGATAGTGTTTCATGCTTGCCTCCCATTCATGCCTTCTGTGATATCTGTGTGTACATTTTGTACGACCTTGTGGCGACCTCAGGCCGAGGAGATGGGCACGACCTTGGGGGTAGTCACATCCTCCGTCGACGACACCGTAAGACAAACAAAACACTTTCACAGATTTTTGGGTGATGGCTGCTTGGTGATCGGTTCTAAAACTGAACCTTTTTTTCATCACTATGATTACTCTTCATCTGAATTGCTTGATTAAACAGCTTTAAATTACTAGTAACCAATACATTTTTTAAGCCAATTTTCAACGCTTGAAAAAAGGATAGGGGATGCGATTAATGCAAATACGTATCAAAGGGTATCTGGCCATTGGTCATTGTACATGTATCATTGATACCGATTGCCCCAAACTCCTCAACAGACTCCCTTTGCAATATTTTGTGCTGCAAATTGTCACAAATTACACCTCCAATAATGCAATGATTTACAATTATTGCATGAGTGTTTCCAATGTTACAACTGAACATATTTTTTTTCCTTAATTAGAATTGATTGTAACAAGACTCCAGAAAAGGAAACCAAAATGATTCAAAATTTCGTTTTGAGGAATAAAATTCTAGTCAGAGCCTTTCCCACTAAACATGAACATGGTCAAGTTGAAGACCTTAATGATAATGCAAGCAGTGTTATTTCATTTTCAAACCTACATGTGTATACAATTTTTCCCCAAAGGTCAAAGATGTGGAGGATAGGGGTCACCGCGTAGGTCTCCATATCGATATCCAGGCACCAGTGGTCATCTTACCAGAAACATCCACCTCTCCAGACGCCTTATTGGCCCGACTGGGTGACCTCAGTATCAGGAACAGCTTTGTCCAGGAAGAGAGAGTGCCTGTGGACAAGATCGTTGTCAACCTGAGTTCCATGCAGGTGTCAAGGTAGGTGGCCCTGACCCTGGTGCTGAAAACACAATTGTTATGTTTATTGGATGTAAGCCAGTCTTTTCCTTGTATTACAGCCCTATGATCAGGCAATCTTGTTTCAGGGAGTCAAGAAGATTCTTAACCTTCTCCCTGCTGCCTTATCCAATAATCAAAAGAGAATTGCTAGCCAAATGGCTACTTCAGTGATCTAAAGGTTGGCTTGTTTGAGTAAATTGAGGAAAACGTACATCAGTTCTATAAACCTGTTTTTGTATCAAAGACGATATGGATGGATTACAGTGGAGCTATTTTTTTTGCAACCTAAGTGTGTTGATGAGAAAACTAGCATATTTTTAACTGTCTGCTGTCTTTTGTCAGTGTCCATGTCAAAGACAGCAGATGCTGTCTGAAACGTCACCATTTACAAAACTTATCCATTTGCTTGTCAATGAGTAGCTTTTGTATTGAGTATATCATTGCGGGGATGTCTTAATCTTCATTGACATTCTCTTGTATATTTTTCAGGGCCAAATTTGGAGACCAGCAGACTCTGAGTGCACAGCGACTGCTTCTGGAGCCAGTTGGCCTCCATGTGGAGGTCTGCAGACTACTACGAGTGGGGAACTCTAGTCTGCCTCAGATCAGTATTTCAGGAAAACTGGAGAACTTCAAGGTATGGCACTGATGTCTCTTTATATTATTTCATACGAATGTTCATCTGTGATGGTAATCAACGTCATGTTGATAAATTCACACGCTATTTCCATACACAAAGTGAAGCCCTTTACCAGCAAGCTTTCGACAAGACCTGTGGTCCTTCTCAAGATTCTCTGCTGGGCACCTTTGACCTGTTGCTGACATTGCTCAGGTCAAGTGACATAGGCTTTGGGTCAAATAAACTCGAGAAGGACAAGAGTACTGATCAAAAGCGTGTTGTTAAGTGCAGAAATAGCATGTAAATTTATCAATATAGACATGTATATGTCATTTCTTCAAGATATGGCAAGCTGTTTTATTTGCTACTAAAGGCTCTTCATGGGTTTCCTTGAAAGATTAGTAGAAATTAATAGCCTTGCCCTTTTTACCACAGATACACCTCGGACAGCCTGATCTAAAAACTATCTTTGCTATCCTGTCAGGAGAGGAAGAGAGTGAAGGTAGCTGCAAGATTCTTTTCACAATTTTGTTATGATAATTTGCATTATTGAAATTAATTGTGTATCACTTATATTATAAGTTATAGTATCACATTATTGTTATTGAAAATTTGTCAAGTGTAACCAATGTAAAAACATCTGCAGGCTTCAAAAAGTCCCTTAAAACATTTTGAGATAAAAATTGAATTAACATTTTTCTTGCAAAAATTGACTGGACCACCCAGTCCAAATTATATCTATTTTTGTTTTAAATTCCCCACATTCTGCCATAAGATACATGACAAGCCATACTGCTTTCTAGATTGTTTTTTTTAACCTCTTAAACTAGATGTTCCCAATGTTTACATTTTGCTGATAGGTATTGTACATTCTTCACAGGCATTGTAGAAGTGGACACCCCGGAACAGCAGCAGGAGGAACAGGACCTTGAAAGTGACAATGATAATCCACAGCAGTCAGGCACCCAAGAAGTTCAACCTGAGACAGCCCAAAGTCCCATCATCAGGACCAAGCTGACCCTGAAGTTTGACATGGATGGCATGGATCTCATCCTGTACAAGACCAACAACGCAGAGTCCATATTCTACTCTCTAGACCAAGACGGCTTCTCCCATTTTCAACTCCACGGGATTTCAGCAGATGTTGAGACTAGAGACGACAACACAATAGAAGCATGCTTCTTCCTTCAGATGGTGATGCTGGATGACATCAGACCAAAGTCTCCTCTTGCTGTCAAAAAGATGATCTATCATTACAACAAGCAGGGTGCTTCCAATGATTCCATCGAGCAAATGCAGTGGGAAAATGACAGTGCAGCAGACAAGGAGAATGGGAACATACCGCCAGTCGTGCTGACGACGTTAGATGTCGTGGACGCCGCGTCGGCTCTGAAGTTGCACAAACCGCTGGTCAAAATGACGTACAAACAGGATAAAGATAGTCAGGACATTGATCTTACACTGGAGGGACTCCGGATCAATCTGTGCATCCCTTACCTGCTTGCTGTGGCAGAGTTCTTTGCAGTCAGTAACGCCAGTCAAGAAGGTGACAGCGGAGAAGGGTAGGCATCGTTTAATCTCACATTTATGAAACTGAGACAGAAAGGCCTTCCTTTGTTTCAGTTTGAGTTTTGTTATCAACATATCATAAAATCTGTTTCAGTCATCTGTTGCCTTTTTGTAAACTGTTTTGTAATTATGATTGTCATTATTATTATGATAGAAATCTAAACTTCTTATTTTACCCTTTATGTCTCCATTGTGTTGCAAATATAGAGCAATCTTTAAGTTATCTTTCTAGAAGAAAATAGCTAACTTGGTTATTCAGTGCTACTAAGATTTGTAGAATTACTATATAATAGGCAAATAGCAAGGTTGTTGTGTCCTAAATCCCATTTACAGTTCCATATTGTGTTTACTGAATTTAAAATACTCTGAATTTGTTGCAAACTACCTTGTTTTGTTCTACAGAAGCAACCCAACAGAAGGTAGGACTGAATCATCTCCGTCTGTAGCCTCTCCCCCTCCCACCCCCACAACCCAGACTGCACAGCCAGGGAGAACGTTCAAGGCAGTTGGACGGCTCTCCAAACCAGAGATTGTGCTTTTTGCCTACCCGTCCAGCAAGGAAAGCCGGATCCTTGTACTAAGAACTGAGATCGACTTCAACTACGAGAAGAACTCTCTTCTGGACAGCTTCAGTGCGGCAGTGAACCAACTCGAGGTCTTCTCCTCTTTGTACTCCTCTCTTATTCTTCCTGAGGGAAGCTGTAGCGTCCTGAGGCCGTGTAACATCAAGTTCGAACGGACGGTCTCCCCTCCAGACAACAAAGAGACGCTGTCGGCAGAATTTGGGGACATCAACGTTCACATCTCTCCGACGGTACTCCACATTGTCATGGCGGTGCTACGCTCCTGGAACTCCGGTCAGGTCCTGGCGGACGCAGACGAGCCAATGAAAAAGGAACCGCTGACTGATCTCTGGAGCCCCAAAGCCGTTTTGCCGAGCAAGTTCAGGAGGAAGAGGAAGACGGAAACTGGACATGGTGGTGCTACAGTGAAGAACAAGACACCTCCCCAAACGTTTGTGATCGATATGGACAATATCCTGTTTGTGTTGGAGTTGGAGGTCGGTGAAACGTACATGCCATCACTGTGCGTGAAGAGTGGGGTCGAAGCTATCATGAGTGACTGGTCTTCACAGGTTGGTGAAGAAATAGGTTTTAGATTTTTACTAGTGATGCTGAAGAAAATTCCAGAAGTACAATGTAAATCTCAGAATTTTATCCAGTTGTAGAGTTTGAATTGGCTTCATATCTTGTGTACCTTGACGTCTAACCTTCATAAACGTAACAATCTACCTAGCTTAGAAGAACTGCAGTTATGATCATGATTGTCCTAAGTTGTGTTTATAACCATGAATTACAATTAACAATCATTATAAGGGGTCACCATTGTTTAATCTTAACGATAAATGATTGAGATTACCAACTTACCTTTTTGTGGTTTATGTCAGTTGCCTGGTACAGTTGCCATTTAGTATCACGCGACAATTCTATATGCGTGGAGCCTTAATGACTTTCAAATGATTAAGTATCCTTATTGTTGCTCAAACCAAATTTTCCTCCTACAGATGCGGATGAAGGCAGATGTCCACCTTGAGGCAACATTCCACAATGAGAAGCTAGGTGTGTGGGAACCCCTCATTGAGCCCATCATGGAGAAAAATGGAACGTACAGACCATGGGATATCTGTTTCAAGGTCGGTGAAATCTTTGTCATATAATTGTTTAATAGTTTTCATCTACAGCAAAGTCCAGTCTTGCTCTTTCACACTCACTGGACCTACAAACCTAATAGAACATTGGGACTAACCTGAAAATTGCTACTGCATTTCTTCTCATGATAAATAAGCTGGCACCTGAGAATGTTGAAGTTTCATTTGGAAGAGGTTTATACTGACAAATTTGAACCACATAAACAGTTGGTTTCATCATTGGAGGGATTCTGCTCACAAACCGTCTACTAGTATGTCATCACGCACGCCTGTAAATATTAGAACACTCCCCGGATTGATTAGATTACAATCTGAGTAATTCACGATGGATAAGTGCAAAATAAGCTGTTTTTCTTAAGATCATATTTTACGCGAGCCACGGCAATAGCCAGCAACATTGTATTGCCAATGGTAAAGATGTGACATTCCATTATTGTGATTACTAATGAGTAGGTTGAAGTCTAATATTTGGTTCTAGGATTCAGGTACATGTAGATGCCATCTTTGTCTGTTACCCAGATGGTGAATGCCCCGAGTAGGCATCTGTGCCCTACAATGTACGACTGTGAAGACTTCGGCAACATGAAGCCCGTAGACACGGTCGTGAGGACGGCCATGTACCGAGACGACAGTGATGAGTCCGAGACGAGTCCCGATGACACTGACAGCTTTGGAGACCGTGCTAGTCTGCTGGCAAGACGACAGAGAAGTTTTAACAGAGGTAAGGCACTAGACTATGCCAAAATGTATATGATGTAAGTAGTGGTGCAGGCACAGATTGAGTACATTGTTCCAAAGTCCTTCCCTTTGGGCTGCAGGATTCCTATTTTAAGCAACTCTAACTTTGAAAAATCATGTAACTTCTATTATGTCATGCCTGGGCCTGATACGGGTGTTCCGGACCATGAGATAACTATCCGTTCACATAGGGTTCGGGAGTAAAATGTATCACACGGGCTTCCATAGAATATTTTGAATACATTTCGAATGTGCCAGTTGCGCCGCCGTAGAAAATTCTAATACTCGATTCGGAGGTTGGAATCAATGTTGTTACAGTTTTGTGTTCGAGAACACAAATTAATACTCCCTCAACTTCTGGTGTATTCCGCATTGAAATGTGTATTTTCTCGGGTGGGTATGACATGAATAAAATACAACACGGTGTATTCCGCATCACCCTCGGTTGGGCTGGAACCTTGGGTGATACGGAATACCCTGTGTTGTATTCTATTTTTATATACCTCCCTACAAAAGTAGAGAGTTTACATGGAACAGTCTAATCTGTTCCAACGTATTGGTGATTTTTGTGATTTTTTCCTTGGAAATCGTCAGATCTTCATTAACCTCTGTTGTCTCATCATATGTTTCCCTTTTATGATTGGTTCATGTTGTTAAATGAATCACCATATCACTCCACAGATCAGGTTGATAGTGGAAGGGGAGTGGCTAAACCTGTCAAACACGTTTCCATGGAGACTGGCCCCGCCCACAAGTCTGATGCAGACGGAGGGGATGACGATGAAGAGGAGGGATTCTGGGATACGATAGAAAATGCACTGCTCTTCTCCAGCAGCTCTGAGTCCGAGGGTGAAGATGATGATGGGAAGGCACTTATACCAAAGTAGGTTTTTGAGTGTTTATAGAGTTGACATCTTATATTTAATACTGTTCATAATGCAAATCAATATATTATGATACCTGTATTACTTTTCTTTTTGCTAATTCAGTTTCTAAGCTAGAAGAAGCTGTAGACTATGGAATTTCATGGAATGATCAAATGATGAGCTCTGAACCACAATGGCTATTCCTTTTTAGTTTCTACATGTAGTCCGTGTTACTACGTTTTGAAGGATTTTATCAAGTCATTCATATTCTGATTGTGTCTGTCAAATTCTGTATAAATTACTATAATAGTTTTTATATTAAACAATCATTAGATTCCTGTAATACTTCTGTTACATTTGTATATGACTATGTATGTGGCTTCTTGAACTTATTTTAAGCAATCATGACCCTCTAAGAGAAGCTTGTTGCAAGTATGACTCATTGTCTTCTTGCTCATGTTTTTTCAGATTCGCCCCACCAGTTTCTGACTCCGACTCTGGGGAGGAGGCAGACAATGAGTCAGTCACGAGTAAATCCATTGATGAAGGTAAGTGAGATCGCTGCAATGCTAGTAGACAGTCAAAGGCAGGGTTTTCGGCCCAGAACCCAGCGGTCCTGGGTTCGACTCCCACTGACACCACTGATCTTTTACCCTTGGGAAACTTCTCACAACTATCCTCACTCCACCCAAGTGTAAAAACGGGTATAATTATGTGTGTGGGTCATGACACTAGCAATAGCTACCTGTATCCCACATGTATTGCACTGTAACAGTTGCAATTCTAACAAAATCAAAATTAAATCAAACAGTTGTTTCAGTTACTGATGAGAGGTTACGTAAATACTACCTGAAACATCTGACTATTACCTAAATCTATCCAGTTTCTTGAGTAACTGTCACCTTGCGTATCTGGATGTCTTAACCCTTGCCAAACTGTTGTCTAATGTAGCATTAATGCCAGAAATACATATGCAGCACTAATGCTTGGTTAGTGCACACTGCCATGGTAATTTCATGGTAATTATGGCTATCCAAATACCAGTCCCTCAATGTCCTAGCAGCCATGCCTTGGACCAAGGTTTGAACCAATTAGTTGGCATCATTCCAGCATTAGTGCTTTCTGCCAAAGCCTTCAGTCATGCTTGACCTATACATTAGCACCCTGCAACAACTGGGGTTTTTGACAAGGGTGGACTGTAGTTAGGCTCAGAGGATTAATTTGATGTGACCACCCCCACTGGCACCAGCCAGGGGAAAGGATTTCCACTTCCCCTTCAGTCCAAGAAGACTGGGTGATAAATGATAATTAATGGACAGGGGTGTATGTTGTCATTAATGCTCTGTTCCAAAGGGAGCAAAGGGAATCCAGCATTAATGCCCAACGTGCTCCGCTAAGGAGCGCATAGTGCAGGCATTAATGCTACATTAGATAACAGTTTGGCAAGGGCAACCTTCATCAACATGTGAACCCAACTGTTATGACACCCCCCTCCCCCTACAGTTGATGCCCCCACACGAGATGAGGAAGAAGAAAAGATGGCGACATACCTCGTACTGGACTCTGCTGACCTCCTGCAGATCACACTTACTCCTGAAGCTATTGGTGCCATCAAGGACATTGCAGAGGTAACTCTAGTGTGAGACCTAATTTACATTTGTGCGAGAGCTATATGGTATTTGCCTGTGGTAAATTTGCACCTTGCTTTTGGTATAAGGTAGCATAATTGTGGGGGAACAATTTATTACATGACTGTCGCCTGAAGCCAACACTTGATATGAGCTCTTTATATGTCTATCTGCTTTACAATAAACACCCTCCAGATTAATTTTCGTCGTTGAAAATTGAAAAATCTTCAGACTTTTCCAGAGAATCTTCAGACTTTTACAGGAAATCTTCAGATGATTTCAAAGAATCTTCAGATTGTTTCAACGAATCTTCAGATTGTTTAAAAGAATCTTTAGATTGTTCTGAGATTGGCTTGAAAAATCTGAAGATTGTTTAAAAGAATCTTTAGATTGTTCTGAGATTGGCTTGAAAAATCTGAAGATTGTTTTGAAGAATCTGAAGATTGTTCTGAGATTGGTTTGAAACAATCTTCAATATGAGCTCTTTATATGTCTATCTGCATTACAATTTTAGAATTGATCATAATTGCTATCAGCAACAATGCATTTTTGTATGTACCTCTTGTATACTAGAAAATTGTTTTCTTGCACTTGTGCACTTAGTCTGCTTTGGTGTTCTTAGAGAATTAGATCCATATTAAAATCGTGTTTGTGTTATCTAGAGAAAAAAATGTCTCTCTACGTGTTCAATTTTATTTTTCTCTTTCAGGCTTTCTCAGCTGGGCCGTCTAAGCCCTTTAAGACGGGAAAACCAGAGTTCCCATCCGTGGAAATAGAGAACAAGCTTGGTTTCCACTTAACTGTTCATGTACATCCAGATCTGCAGGTATGGATATTAGAAATCTTTTGATAAGTTGAAATATTATTTAAGATTTGAAAAAAAAATCACCTGCTTGGAGTTGTAATGATAGATTACTCCAATAGCCTCACCCAACTCTGTCAAAACGCAGAAATGCAAAATGAAAAATTAATATAGAAATGCAAATATTTGATGGACATGCAGCCACTCTCTTATTGGTCAAACCGGTAATTGCCATGCACACTATCATTGGTTGAACTGCTAATTGTGACAGTCAGGATCGGTCTGTAGTGATGAAAAATGCAGATATGAGTGAAGAGAAACTTTGTTTTGTTGTCTTCATATATTTATGATATTCGACTCACGGGAATTATGATAATCGTCTGCTGAGTTTTGAAATCATTTGCAAAGAGATTGATCGATCTTGCTATGGCCAAACCCCTTTGAAAAAAGGTTTTAAAAGTGGTTGTCAATAGATAATGACAAAGTATTTCTAAGCCAGGCAAGCAGGAAATCTAAATGTTTTATCATGGTATTTCAGATAGAAGAGGTGAAAAGTGAAACTATCACCATCCTCCATGAGGAGAGGAAATCACCAGAAGGAGAAGAAGAGGAGGAGGACACTGTTGACTGCTTTAAGAACCCCTTTAAGGCCCGGTAAGTGGTTTTAACACATTCCTACAGACCCTCCTTTAGGTCTCCGCAAATGAAATGCAGGGAAAAACCCAGTGAATTGTGCAATGTACTCAGGACTTCCATGTTTAAGCATCCCACTAGGAGAATCATCTGAATATACAAAGGAGACAATGAGAAGGGCTCTTTCATCTTGTCATATTTTACATGTTTACTACAATTTTAGGAGGTACAATTTTTGTAGAACATACAATGGGTCAGGCCATAGAAACTTCACAAAGTTTAACATGCAGTTGCAATGCCAAGTGCCACCATACAAATGAACATCATGTCTTTAGGCTAAGGTAAAATGCTATTCAATGTGGTAATGACCATGTGTATTTTTTTGCAAGATATCTATCTTCACAGAGTAACTGCACATACAATCTTGCTGCTGTGTTTCACTGAAGGGCTGTTTTACCGGCTATATAGATACAGATACAATGATTGATATGTGCAGTGTGTCATACTAGTCCAGTATGTATATACAAGTTGAACCATACAATCAATGCTGTATCACCGAATACAATGTAAGTTCTGCGCAAATCAAGTCAATTATTCCTCAGTTTGATATTTTGTTATGATTTTGCATTACCCAGTATTGTTTGAAAATTAGCTGTTGGTTTTGTTGTTGTTTTGCTGATTGCATGTTTCATAACGTTCCTTGTCACCAGCGACCCCCCACAAGCCACGCCTCCCGACCCCACCATGGAATCCCTAGGTTTCCTAGCAACCCCCGGTGATAGACAGCAGCTGCCATTTGGCCCTCCCCAGTCACATGTGCTGTAAGCATGGAACATAGTCTGCCAGGACTTGTACAACATGGAAAATACTATTTTAACCTTTAGCACTCTAAAGTAGCCGTTTGGCACCCATTCCCTATTGGTTACACAGTTAGGCTGCAGGGAGAAGGTTAGTAATAAAAAAAAAGCAAGAATTTTTAGAAAACCCAAAAAAAGCATTAAGATTTCTTTTCGCGCATTAAAAAATTCATGCAAAGATGCCTTTGGAAACTGCGTCATTAAATTCTTTTCAAGGAATTTGAAGTTTGACATCTAAAGTTGTGTAGGGGCCAAGACTTTTAAAGCAATCAAATTCAAATGTTTGATTACTTTTAGCACTATTCTTATTGGAACAGAACTGTGAAAATGGACAAAAAGCATCTGAATTACTCTGCACAGGTCTGAATTTAAAGAAACCAGTTGTACAAGCCCTGGATTGTGTGGAAACAAACTCGTGGTGGTTTGGACGCTTTCACTTCCTCTTGATGTTCATCCATGCAAACTCATCTTCAAGTCTTGCCCACTAACATGTAGCCGTAGAGAAGCCACAGTACACTAGACAATTGAAGATGCATCATGCTTTACCTTCCTTGTCGACTAATATGCATTGCTTACACTCCTTGGTAGCACACACCATTATCTGTGATGCACAGCTTTTAATATCAACCTTCTTGAGCAGACTTGGCCAATTTCCTGTTGTGTGCTGGTTTTTGGTTATAAATGCTATCTATTAGCCTTTTAGTAGTTGCTTTCTTTCTAATTACCTAAGGTGTAAGGTACAGAAAATTTGTAACAACGGCATTGAATGAATATGTATTTTTAAGCCACATATGAAAAGTTTGGTATGAAAAAAGTTTGGAATTTGAGAAGAGCATGTGTATAAATATAAAACAAATGTTTGCATTTATTTACCAATTGATAATGGACACCAACATTATGTTTTGTGGATACTGTGGATGCATTGTTTTTCACTTTGAGATACAATACAATATTACCAATAAGACTTATTGCACATTCATTTTGATTCGTAACTATCAACTTTTGTTAGCTGTTTCATACTACAAATGTATGTGAGGTCAAAGACAAAATCATCAACACTTAAACAAAGAGAGTCAAAGTAATTATCATACATATAACCGGCAAAAAGTCTTATAGGGTCTTTGTTTATGCAGTTAAACTTAGTAGTTACTAGTAACTAGTGTAGCTAAAAGGAAAACGGGCTGTGCACTTTCACAAGATAGTCACCTACATGTACATGTACATATACAGTCAAACCTGTATTAGCGGTCACCTTTGCATAGCGGCCACCTGCCCATAGTGGTCACTCTTTGTCGGTCCCTTGGATTTTTCCCATTGACGTAAGCATTAAGAATTCGTCTATAGCGGTCACTGTCCAACGCGGTCGCGGCCACACGGTTTTCGGTCCCCCGGGTCTGGAAACACTGCCGAAAACGGTCCCGGCGCATGGTCGCCGCAAGATTTCTTTCAAATCTCGGCAGAAAAATATTGTCATTTTACTTTTTTATAGCAGTGTTACCCATAAAAATGTTGCCTATGGTTTTATTTTGCCCCTGGTGAGGGTTTTGAATTTCCAAAACCGCTAAGACGCCAGAAATTTACAGACAAAGAGAGTCTCTTGCGCGCGGTACATGTTGCCGACGCTTTGTTTACTTGGGTTACTTCTCTAGTAGTAGCATGGGCGAGCAGTTTGTTATGAATTATACAGACGCCTTTTATCCTCTACAAAAAGGTTTTAAAGTCATCAATTCTTAGTTTATGTGTTTTCTCCATTCAAAGAACTTCTTTGAAGAAATAAGTTTACATCATCGTCTTGTGGAAGTGGTCGGTAGACCAAGTTTGACTGTACACTGTACATGTATAGCATGTGAATAAATTGTTTCTCAGTGTGGCACTTATTGCTCGTGGTCAAAATCAACCGTTTCTATAGAGCGGCCACCTGTCCATAGCGGTCGATTTTGGCCAGTCCCTTGAGTGGCCGCTATAGGCAGGTTTGACTGTACTGTAAATACCTTTTTAAAAATTCTCAGGGATTTGATTTCATAGTAGGGAGAAAATGAAGTGGTTTTAGTTTGTGGTTGAAACAAGGGCTAGGCGTGCACAAGACAGAATAATCTTTTTCACTGTGATTTTAGGTTTGTGGTGAATTGGTCACCATAAAAACCACAAACATCAAACCACCGAAAAAATTCCAACATTTACAATCTGTCCTTTTTTTTAAAGCAAACCCAGCCACAGTAGCAGCAAACTTGCCTCAGCCTTTGCCAACGTTGGAAACTTGGCCCTTCTGTCAGGTGCCTTTGTCTACAATGTGGGTCTTCAGAAGAACCAGCCAGTTAAGACTAAGGACCACATCAAACTTGAGGTTAGGCTTTTGACTATACAACTTTAAAATTAGCTATATCCTTTTGTCTATTATATTGTGAGAAAGTTCAATGTAAAAAATTCTGTGAGCATTTACTGTATATTGATTTACTTTTGCGGTGGTTTTATTTTGTGGTACAAGGGAAAAGTAGTTTTTTATATAGCTTTTGTAGTTGAAACAATTCTGTAGTACTGTAGTTATACAAGGGAGACACATTTTGTGGTGTCATTATTTTGCAACAAAAAAAAACATTGCAAAAATTTGAAGTTTTAATGTACCTGACCCTTTCGTTTCTGGTTTGCTGTAGGTTCCTGGATTTGACCCCCTGCAGATTTCCTGTAGACGGGCAGGCTCTTTCATACACCAGATGACTCCCAGCAAGGTAGGAATGACAAACAAATAGATTAACAAGATCCCGTGATGTACATTATGTATTGTCTTAGCTCTAACTTTGAGTCATTTTATTCTAAAATGGGATTTTCAGGGACAGAAAGTCTGAGTGTACTGCCCAAGAAGACCACTCGGGGGACTGATAAAATCTGGTCTATGTGGATCCTTAATGCTTTAGTCAATCAGAAAAATAATCAAAATGACCACGCCTTTACTGTCTATTAACTGTCTATTGTATACCTTTGTGTTTTTAGAAGAAGGCATACAGTGTTGTTTGTGATGTGGAGATCAACCATGGCAGAAGGAGGATAACCCTCAGGTCACCACTACAGGTATAGTTTAACCCTCTCCTGCTGATCTAACCAACTCAATTTTGTCATCAATGTAATCCCTTAGCAGTGTAAAGGTTAAGAAATTTAATATACTAACAGGGTAAGACCAGTTTGTCTTTTAGTCGTGTTCAGTTTGCTTGAGATCATAATTTTTTGCTTCTGTGAGATTTATTTTTTCTTGAATGTCTGTTTTAGGTCAGCAACCAGCTTCAGGTATCCATGGTGATGAGCTGTGACCTCTCCCTCCTCCCTGACGCGGAAGACGGTTGCTATGAGACTGACGACAACAAACTAGCCCTGCTTGGTCACGTGAGCCCTGGCCAGACTTGTCCTGTACCTCTGTTTGCTGCTTACCAAGCTGCACTGGAGATCAGGCCTGAAGGAACAGAGTAAGGCAGAGTATTATAGTATAAGCCAGTTCACAGTTTAAAGTGTGCATGCACAGCAAGGTATATTGTGGGTTATATGTCAAAGGTGAAGGCCCCAAACAGATCTTGCCTAGACCATGCTTGAACCATGTCCAAACGTGTTTTGTTCATATCTCAGGGACCTTCACCTTTGACATATTGTCCATAATATTACCTGCAGTAAACTGCTCATGTGCATTTGAAACCATGAACAGGTGTATTTTAGCTTATGCCAGCCAGGCAGTTTATAGCTAGAAAGGAAAAGAGTAAAAACACTGACTCTATGAGTATAGTGCAGAATAATTTTTACATTATAGAGATTTTTTATCCCTTTTCTTTCAAAGTACAAGCTTTATCCACTGTTTCTTGGCACAAAAAATGAAAAACAAGTAGTTACTTGATTAAATCCTAATTACCTAGTTTAAAAAAGGAATTGAATTTTATACTTAGATCATTGTCTCAAACACCCAAAATTGTGTCTAACATGTGAAATTATTCCCACTGACACTTGCTAATGTATAAGTTTCTTTTCTGGTATATCAACACATTCACCCTGACCATTGACACTTTCCATGGTGCTGAAAATATAGTGCTGCTTTCATGGTGATGTAACTTCCTTAGCTTCGTCTCTTACTTTACCGAAGTACTGTAAACCTCTTACTTTTTACCTCTGAGTCATTACCAATGGGGGTATTGTTCTTGGTCTATCTGTTTGTTTGTCTTGGTGTGTGTTCAGGATTGTTCCCACTGGCCTGGGTCCAAAGTTGTATCAGGAGACCGGCAGTATGCAAAAGTTGATCTGGCCTGCATCCATGCAAATTTAATTGTCAGGCTGACGGGAAGTGAACATTCAGAGTGGACTAACTTGTGAAATGGAAATGCTCGTATCATATCTTGTAAAAAGATAGACAAAAATCCTATATATTTCGAGGAATAATATCTTTGATTTCTTGTTAGGTATGTTGGTCCAGAGGAGTCTCTGAAGTGGCAGGATGTTGCCAGTAACAAGGGTGTGCAGACTGTTGCATGTCAACCAGAGGAGGCGGGGGCAGCCATGTTTTTCTACAACGTTACATGGGAAGCCTCTCCTGTGAGAAGATCGGTTCAAAGGAACGTTAACATGAACACTGCTCCATACGGTACCCTGTGTCTCCATTCACCAGTGGTGCTACACAACTATCTTCCTTATGAGGCAAGTATTGATTACTCAAAATAACACTCAAGCAACTGGATATGATTTTGGAAACGGTCAGACATTTCAAGTAGCATCCGCTACTTTTTATCATTCCACAGTTGTTTTCATATTGGACTGTCTAAAGTTGTCTTCACTTCATCTACATATCAATTCATAGTGCGTGGTTAAAAAACTGCTGTTCGAAATCTTGGTCAGTGTCACTGATGAAAAGTAGTGGATGCTACCTGAAACATCTGTTTCCAAAATCCTATCCAGTTACTTGTCAATGAGTAACTGCTATTTGGCATATTTCTTACCTGGATGTCTAACCTTCATTGATGTTTCAAGTATTAATTGTAAAATTGAAGCATGAGATGTCATAAATGGTTGATTGGGTATTGCATTGTCAGTGTAGAAATTTCCTGGTGTTTTTTTTTGGTCTTTGCATGTTATCTTTGTCTGTAGTAAATTGGTTGTTTGTGTAAACTTTGTTGGTTTGATTAAGTGTTCCTTGAAATTTGGTGCGTTTTTGTTATTCTTGCAGATAGTATTTTGCTTATTCATGTAGAAAAAACATTTTGTTCCCACCGTGATATTTTGTTAGAGGCATATCTAGCATTTTGTTTCTTAAATGCTGGTGGTCATTTCTCAAGATGATGATGAGTCTATACTGGTGTAAGATGAACTGTTTTATTCATTTGTGTTAGTGCAAATCAGGGGTTAGAATTTGGGGGTCGTTCATTAACTATAACATCTACCACAGGTTAGTTACACCATAGGGGACCGTCCAGAAGTGTCCCTGTCTGCTGGAGTCAGTATCCCCTCCTGTAGTCTGGACATGGAGAAGAACCACAGGGTGGACGTCCACCTGAGGGGATACCAGGGGCTGGACTGGTCAGGGAAGTTCTACATCTCTCTGGACATGGATGAATATGAGATGGTAAGAAATTGCAACAAATGAATGAAATTAAGGTATTCCACTCCAGAAGCGGGTATCATAATTCATCAGAGACCAAATTGTTATGCTTAAATCCAGTTTGTTCTGTCAAATTTACCATAAGTTGAGGCCTGAAGGCAGGGCGAACATTATAGTGATCAAGTTATTGAATTTCACAACAATGCCAGAGTCCAATGTTTTCTACAAAAATACCAAAATCTCTGTATTCCGAGCCGCGATAGTCTTCAAACATTTTGTGTGCCTTCTTGAATGTATGATAGTCAGGATGCATTTGTATCCCAAAAAATATAATCTATAAAATAATATATAACCTATCAGAAAATAATCTTCTGGAGTAGAAAGCTTCTTTAAGTAGATGAATTCTAGTCAATCTAACATCCATCCCACATCTTTTGGCAAACAGGGGCAATACCCATCTCTATTTCTACACAAGTAGCTCTTGGATGGGCCTTGCAGGTCATTACAGTAGTGGCTACTCCACTGGTAGTGATGTATGCTCAACTTCTATACTGAGTCTCTTTCTTATAAGTGCTCTGTGATATGCAGAGAATGCAGTGTGTACCATTTTTCAAATCTTTGGTATGATCCAGGCGGGTTTTAAACCCTCAACCTTCCAAATGCAAGGCGGACACTCTACTCCCTAGGGTATAGTCAATGAATGAGTGAACAAAATAGACTAATGTTTCACTGACTGAATTTTATACTGAAGACTTTGCAAATATGTTCGCAATTTTTTTGTCTCACGTGATGCAATTCGAGCTGTTAATTTGTTACTTCAGATTAATGATCTGATCAAAAAAGAGTTACATTCTTGCAAAAATTGATCTTTTGTGCTGCATTACTGAAATTCCATATTCTTGTGACATTGCTGCTCCAGGTTGTCATGGAAACCACAAGTTTAAAGGGGGAGAAGAAGCAGATGGCCCTCGGAGTGCACACCACCGTCGGAGGCAGTCGGGATGTCTTCCTGTATGCACCCTACTGGCTGGTCAACAAAACAGCTCTTCCTGTGGAGTTCAGGGTAAGAAGGGTCAAAAGTCATGGATCATATGTCGAAAAAGTTTATAGGTCATAGTTCAGAGTTTATTAAACAGCTTTCCCTGTAGAGTTAAGGGTGAAAAGGGTCAAAGGTGTATGACACAGGGTCATGTGTAGAAATGTCCCAGGGTCATAGCTCAGAGTTTAACAAAACACCTCTCCACATGGAGTTAAGGATGAAAGGGTTAAAAGAGTCATATATCAAATTTAGAAAAGTCTATAGGTCATAGTTCAGAGTTAAACAAAATACTCTTCCTGTGTAGGTCAGGGTCAGAAGGTCTAAGGGTCAAAGCTCAAATGTAGAAAAGTATAAAGGTCATAGAGATAGAAAAATACTTGCGTCATAGTTTAGAGGTCTTTCAGTCAAATTTCAGAGGTTGTAAAAGTCTTTTGTAATTTTGATTTTCTTTAAGTCTTTGGATTTTAGTTTAGAGGTGCAAGAGTCAAATACAATGTAGATTGATAAATTCTATTGGACATATACCTGTAGTTCGTGCGAATGTACAAACAGTACAAATTTTAAAATTTCAACTACTAATACTGATCACATTGTTCTCTTGTTTACAGGGTGCAGGGAGCAGCACTGTTTATAAGGGTAACACAACCAACGACCCTGCTCTCTTCAGCTTTCACAGGCACAGGAGAAAGAAGGTGGGCAGAGGATTTGCATACAGCAAATTCAACTTATTAGCAACTATGGCAAACAGAAATGAACAGATTGACAATCACAAAATGATGTTAAAGCAAAGGAATCTTTGTGAAGTCTAGCTATCTCCCCATTTCCTTAAAATGACATTTGCATTTTCTACAAGCTAAAGCATCTTAGATTGACATTTATGAATAAAACAACCTAAGTTCAGTAAATTTTGCATAAATCTTCATGGCACGTTGCAATCAAAATATTTCTCTCACTTTGTTAAAACCTGTTCACCTTTTACCCCCTAGTCCTGGACAATGCTCCTCTGCAACTCTGCCAGAAAGAGAGAAACCCATAACGTGGTAGAACGTCACAGAATTTTAACTAACACATTAACGTCTTGAGATTCAGACTTGTGTTTGGTACCCTGTCAGTTTTCACTTGTTTGATGCTCTGTCTTCCTCTGAGTTTTAGTTTGTTTGATGTCGTGTGTGCCTCAGAGTTTTGTTTGCTGCCCTATGTGCCTCTAAGATTTAACTTGGTTGATGCAATGTGTGCCTCTCAGTTTTAACTTGGTTGATGCACTGTGTGCGTCTGGGTTGTAACTTGTTTCATTCCCTGATTGTCTCCCTAAGTTTGATCCTGTGTGTGTGTTTGAGTGTGTATGTGTGTATGTCCATGTGCAAGCATGTATGTTTGTGTGAGTGTGTGTGTGCGTTTGTGTGTGCATGTACATGCATGTGTGTGTGTGTGCGAATATCCAGCACTGAACTTTTGTGTGTAGCACTGACCGTCAGGTTGATTCCTTGTTAAAAACTAACTCCACCATAATACCAAGCTGCGACACACATAGTGTATCATAACATTAATATGCAGGACTTTGAACCCTTAATAAACTGCTTCTTACCACCCTTGTCTTGCCTTCACCCAACCTCCTATCTAAAGATGGGAAGTTTAGCATGTGCCTGTGTAGAGAAGGCAGAAAAGAGAATACATCCGGTAAGAATAGTCATGCTGAAAGCTTTCTGCTGCATGTAACATTATTAGCAAGAATAAGGTGCGTTTATGCGGCAATATCGGGAGCTTTGCTGCATATGAGGTGGAAGGTGATTGGAAACAATGCCAGTTTTATTTTCTCTTCTTTACTGTTGTATTAGTATTTTTATTTGAAATGAAGGTTGGGAAAAGGTTCCTAAATATGGTGGCATTAGATCAGCAAAGTGAATCAAAAATGTTAACTTTAGTACCATAAACTAGTGGGCTTACGGTCAAGTTTTTGTTTACTTTAGTTAGAAGAAAGTAATTTTTTATACCTCCTTTAAAAAAGCTCACATTTCAAGGTTCAATGACATCAAAGCGAATAAAAGCCACATTTTACGGGGGTGGCATACACAATCGAAAGACTTATGACATTAATTCTTTGTAGATGTCCATTCTGGAAAGTGAGGGCAACACACCGGAAATGATGATAATGATGGCTAAGGCCAATACCAGGATTTTTTTATTTTTTATTTTTTGAATTATGAACTTTTTGATAATTTAATGTCGGAAAAGTAGGGTGTATTGTCACGGTGTCATTTTGAGCAACTTGGAAAGGGAACAAGATATTTCTACGACTTTGGGGGGGGGGGGGGGGGGGAGTGACGAAATCCAAGAACTGAAAAATCATTCCTACCTCAAAAGTCATTGTGCAAATTAAGGAATAGTTTTTACTCACACAGTATACCCTTTTCTTTTGTACTGTAGGCCAAGATGCGAATGTTCCGGTCAAAGTGGTCATCTGCAATACCACTGGACACAGTCGGACATGCAGGTGTTGTCACCTGTCGGGACAAGGACAGTGGTAAAGTCTATCAGGTAAACAGATTCAACATAAGATATTATGAATGTTTGTGATAGATATTGAATGGTGATACCACAATTTTAAGAAATTTAATCTAAAGAACTCATTTAAGCAATTTGCTGTTAAGTACTTAAAAGTTTTCGAAAGTTAAATGATAACTTTACATGAAATTGCTGTTTGATAGCAAAGCCATAATTGACTCTAAAAACCATGTTTCACTTATATCTCAATGTCTTTTTGCTGCAACATTTCATGTTCAGTAGTTTTAAAGAGGTACATGTACGTTCGATGCCTTTAGAGATCCAAAAAGCTTAAAGTATATGTCCTAAAGTGCATCTAAATCACTAACTTCAGTGACATATGATAAGAAAATCTTATTGGTCTTTAGAAAGGTACATCTATGCCACTATTCGATAGTTCATCATTGTTCCTCAAAAATCCAGGTGTGGCTTGAGATCCAGCTGTCCAAACTAAAGCTGACCAAGATGGTGACCCTACTGCCCTTCTTCATGGTGGTCAACAAGACCAATGCAGAGGTGACCTTCACTGAGGAGGGTCAGGAGGATGAATACTGGACTGTTATTCAGCCAGAAGAGGTAATTGACTAATTGGTTGATTGATTGATTGATTGATTGATTGATTGATTGATTGAACAGATGTAGGGATGGATGGTTGGATAGATGGATGAATAGATCATGAGGATGGATGAGTGAGTGAGTGAGTGAGTGAGTGAGTGAGTGAGTGAGTGAGTGAGTGAGAGAGTGAAGGAAGGAAGGAAGAAAGGAAGGAAGGAAGTTTATGAAATGTTTTGTTTTGGAGATGTCATCATTGGGGATACCATGTACAAGATATGCCTTAAAAATGACAAGAAAGAGTGAAAAAAAAGAATTTCAAGAGTAAAAAGTGCCACAACCATAGCTTTGTGCCCAGCAATGTTTCCTTGTCTCCTTCAGTCTATACTGTCACTTTTTGGTTTTAAGTATTCTTAATTTACGTAGTGGGATGGAACTTGAATTGTCCAGCAAACCATATGCCATTGAATGAAACGAATATAAACCACATGCTTTGCATCCAGGTTTTACCATTGTGGCCTCATTCCGGAGTTCTGAACCTTGTGGTGAGACAGCCAGGGGTTGAGAACAAGGGTGCGGAAATCCCTGTCCTGTCCCAGTACTTCCCCATCCACAAGTCTCACACCACAGTTCTCAGGATGTGGAACGGCACGGCGCTTACCGTGAACGTTGCTGGTGGGACGGAGAGCCCGACGACAATCACGTTCACCCTGTTCCAGCCGGGGGATGCGCCGGTCCGAGTCGTGAACTGTTGTCACAATGCCTTCATCAGGTTTCACCAGAAGTGAGTAATGCATTTTTCTCATATGACAGTTTCCATAGCATATATTTTAACACCATGCACATAGAATATGCCTATCCTGTAATTAGATAATTAAATAACAATAACGCTTGCTTGTCAAATCTGTTTACATTTGAAGCTCTATTGTGATCACATATTATGTACAGAGATCTGTACATAATATGAATATGGATATAATGGATATAAAATCTTTTAGCACTCTGTTGAAGCTGCACTTATTGGTATGATTAGTCAAGAAGATTGCTTAACCCTTAGCACTCTAAAGTAGCCATTTGGCAACCAATTCTCTATTGGTTACAGAATTAGGCAGCAGGAAGAAGGTTAAGGTTTCAATATCGGAGCCCTCTTTTGCTTCAATGGATCGCTCTTGTAACCTGGACATAGAACTCTTATCATGTCAAGCTGATATTGAGGGTGAAGCGTAATATCTTATTCTAAACAGTCGTGATTTACAACAGAGGATCAACTGATGTTGTGATGTCTAATTTCTCCAAGAATTTCACCTTCTTAAGGAGTACTGTAGACTGACTGTGCCTACTACGTTCGCAGCTATTACTCATGATCCCTTTGCTGCATCCGTACATAGTTCCGCATGTCGTCTGCTGGGATGCGCGAGATGACACACATTGTTTTTTTCACACCATAGCATTTTCATAGGTCACGTAATATTTCAGAAAACACGCCTATCTTCATGGAAATATGGAACATGCAGGTCATTGATATTGTTGACTGTGGGGTCGTGTGGCGCAACGGTAGAGCGTTCGGCTCAGAACCAAGAGGTCCCGAGTTTGAATCCTGTATGTCACCAATCTTGCGCCCTTGGGAAAGGCATTTTACACGACTTTCCTCACTTTACCCAGGTGTAAATGGGTAACTGACGTCGGTCGGGGAAGGTCGTATTGAGGTCACCTGGTGGCGCCAAATGGCAGCCGCCCAGACCCTAATGCGACAGTTCCACATAATGCAAGTGTGGATAAGATATGTATATATTATGTTGTGTATTATGTGAAACCTGTAAACCCTGCATCAATTCAGCGCTAGAAAAGCTGCCATTGCGGGTAATTTCTGACCAATAAAAAACATTCTGTTGTGGACCTGCGTTAATTTTTTGTAACTTGCTTTGCAGGGGCATGAGTCAAGTCATCGTCCTGACACCCAACCAGTCTGTGTTGTACACATGGGATGACCCTGCAGAGGAGAGAACTTTGTGGTGGAACCTCTACAAGAGAGACAAACCTTCATTCCCTGCCAGGATCAACCAGGTAATTCTCAATAACGTGCTACCTTCTGATAAGATTTCATCTATGAGCCTCAGGATAATTGATTTAATGGGGATTTTCTATGCTATTTTCTTGCACACATTGAAGCACTAGTACTTACAAGCTTTCTAAGAAAGGTAAAAGAGACTAAATATATCAGAGGCTATAAAAAATCCCTCAACCGAGACGGGCCGTACGCATTATTAATTAACAGACACCTCTGACGCGTTGCTGACGTCAAACTTCTGTCCAGGTCACATGACATACACTTTTAGTCATTTGAGGATTGATCAAAAGCTTGTTGGTTAGTGCTTTGTGTACGGAAATATTGTAAAATCTTTATGATGTGCTATCTTGATGATTGGTTTATTTCATAACATTAAAAATATCACAGTTTCGCAGTGCAGTGCTTGTTGGTGATTTAGCTGGTTATATGTTTGGTTTTAACTGTTTGATGTTGTGTTATCCCAGGACAATGCCGGTATAGAGACGGTTATTTTGCCAGGCTCAGAGACCTCTCATGGTGGTAAGAAGAACGGACTGGGACGAAGTAAACAGAAGAGAACCAACATCCACTGGGTGTCATACCTCGATGGGCTACAGAGGGTGCTGTTCTTCACAGGTGCATACCAAGACATTTTTCTATTAGTTCAGCTGCAGCCAGGGCTGTTTAACATTTAGTACATTGAAGTACGGTGGGAATGAGAGAGGGAATGAGTGATGGAATGAGGGAGGAAATGAGGAAGAGGGAAAGAGAGGAATGATGGACATGAGAGGGAGGCAGGGAGGGAGGTAATGAGAGTGAAGGAATGAGAGGGAGGTGGAGAAGGAATGAGAGGTAGGGAAGGAATGAAAGGAAGGGAGGAAATGAGAGGAAAGATGGAAACATGAGAGAGGGAGGGAGGTAATGAGGAGTGAAGGAATGAGAGGGAGGGAGGGGAGGAAGGAATGAAAGGTAGGGAAGGAATGAGAGGGATGTGAAAACAAGAGAGGGAGGGAGGTAATGGAGTGAAAGAATGAGAGGGAGGTAAAGAGAGAATGAGAGGTGGGGAGGGAATGAGAGGAAGGGAAGGGAGGGAATGAGAGGAAAGATGGAAACAAGAGAGAGAGAGGGAGGTAATGAGGGAGTGAAGAAATGAGAGGAAGCAAGGCAATGAGGGAGGGAATGAATAAGAGAAGAAGGGAGTGTGGGAGTGAGTAGATAACAAAATTAGTAACAGCTTTGATGTGCTTCACTGTTTACAGAGGATGGTAGCCTTGCCCAAGACGTACGGGAGGCTTCAGGAGAAAAGACATCGCTTGAAGCCTTTTTGTCCCTCGAGGGGCTGGGAGTGTCACTTGTAAGCAGCCTCTACACAGAGATTGCTTACTTGAGGTAACGTATGCTCCTTACATCATCTTGTAGAGATTTTATATGCTCTTTCCATACAAAAAATAATGTACATGCCAACAAGCTTTTGATCAGTCTTCTGATCCTTCTCAAGTTGAAATGACCCAAAGTGTAAATCGCATGCATGGCCTGAAAAAAAGTGTGACATCAGCAACTGGCCAAATTATTGAGAGATGGTTGGTGCGTTCTAATGTATAAAGCCACTCAGAAAGTAATCCTGCTCGGAATCTAATATTTCAACTTAATAAAAAGTCAAGTTGAAGGTATGTGTAGTCCATCATCATGTCCAGTATATCAATGTTATTCAAAGTCATGCAATGTTTTTACATGATCTGTTTGATACAACTGATGTTAGAATACATCCAAGTGGCAAATGAAGAATCACATTAAGTATAAGAGATGAACACAGTAGCAAGCCATCAAAGTGAGGAATTGTAATGTGCTGTCCCTGGTACTGAAAGTTGGGCTACTCTGTTACCCCTTGGTTCGGGAATGACGCCATAGAATAAGCAGCCCATACCTGATTGCAAAATGCACACTATGTGATATGTGTATCAACAAAATTGAATGAATAATTTTGGTGTTTTAACAATGATGCAAATTATTGTAAAAAAAATCCAGTTCTTCTGAAATGGGTTCACATGATATAGCATCACTCTTACAAATACTTTGTTTCTTGTAAACATGTAGTATTACCAGCACCCCACCGCTCTGGGAGGTTAACTCCAAGGGTGACAGTTGGAAAATGTTAAAACTGGAAGTCGCGACGTTCTTGGAGGACCAGTTTCGGCACGGTCATCCAGAGGCGGTCATCCCGGACAAGGTCAGGGCGGACTTCCAGACCATGCGAATGGTCAAACCTACTCCTGGAGGCCTACGGAGAACGTACCAGCCGGGACTGTGGTTCCAATATCGCAGCTCGAACCACCATACAGGCAAGATGGCGGCTACATCTCATTTTACAATGTCATTTTACCATTCAAAACTATTTTACTGAAGCTGATCATGTATGTTAACACAGGTTATGTGCATGAACCTTATTTTTACTAATTTAAGAACGATTGATACAACTATTAACATGGTAACAATACAAATATGAATATAGAAAGGCAGTAATTAAATCTTGGTGCTTTTACCAATTAATACTCATTTCAGGTTGAAAAAAGCTTGATTCTGTAAAACAATGCTTCTGCACAGCACCTATAACTCTGCAGTTCTGCCCCCCTCCCCCACTAAGTTAACATGTGCCACTCCTTTTCTGTTCTTTAGGAATGCATGCAAAACTGCAGAGGCTCCAGTTGGATAACCAACTGCAGACAGCTGTGTTCCCCACGGTTCTGTACCCTGCCCCCCTCCCCAGGAAGGTACTGAAGAAGATGGGACCACGCCCATTCATCGAGCTGGCACTGATGAGAAGACAGGTATGGTTATGTGGTGGTCACATGATATGACATTTAACACTTTCCTTGATGACATTTATTACTTCGATGAAGGTTAGACATCCAGGTAATAAGATACAGAAAAAGATTTATTCAGTTGCATGAGTAACTGTTTTGGCGATATTTACTTCTGTAACAGGAAATATGGTACTTCTTCGGGGGAGACAAAAATTGAGATGTTTTTTCAGAAAAATTATCTATCTTTTGTGCTCCAACTATTTTGTCGTACACCTAGGAGTTGAAGACTTTTGATCAAACTTGCCAGCTTACAGCCAACACATGCAGGTGCTTTTAAGTCTGCATTTAAGCTGATGTTGCCCTTTCTTATTTCTACCACTATTTCTTGTCCAACTGCATGATTTTACATGCAACTCATTGAGTGTTCCAAAGAGGTGATACACTAGTTCTGTCACTTGCTTGTTTGTACCCACACTGTTTTAAAAAAAATCTATGAAAAAGTTCCATTTGGCCTAAAGGGAGTCGAAGATTGTAAAAAAACGCCTTGATACAATGCATTTGAATGTTTTTTTTTGTTTATAGGTCCCAGAACAACACTCTGACACCATCAAGTACTGCAAGCTCTTACTGCAGCAGTTTTCGGTTCGACTAGACAAGGGTTTCCTGCTGACTGTCACCGACTTCTTCACCACGCACATGGAGGAGGAAGAGGAGAGCGCCAAGCTCCAGTCCGACTACGGGAAGATCAACCTCACGCTCCGAGACACGGTCGCAGCCCTCGCCACATCTGGTACCGACAAGATCTATCTGGAGTACTTCCACTTCTCGCCGGTTAAGATTTTCATCAGTTTCAGTCTGAGCGGAGAGCCGCACCTCACGCAAGAACAGAAGGACACAATCACGAATGACGTGGTGGATTTCTTCCTGGGTACCGTTGGGACGACGCTGACGAGCCTGAAGGACGTGGAGATGAAACTGGCGTTCTTCGAGAGACGAGGCGTGATGCTGACCCAGTCACAGCTGATCCAAGAGGTGCAGAGTCACTACACTGGACAGGTAACAGCAAAGGACACTTTCAGTTCTGTCCATATGAGACTACTAGTTTTATGAGATATACCGTAACAAGGCCTTATAACCCACAATCCTAAAGGCTTTGTGTGGGCTTAAATAAAGTTCTAAACGGGAACTGTGCATAGAGCTGTGTACCAGTACACTGTACCGATACATTACCAGGTACAATCAATTAGGTACAGGTCCAAAATACCTGACCCTGCTGTATCGGTACTGGACCTTACTCGGGATGGCCACTTTGACAGATAAAATTACTATGAAATTACCATGGCAGTGCTCTAAAGCCACTCTAAAGCACAGAAAACATATTTGCATGGCTGGAGTCAAATTTTCATCTGTGTTTTCATAAAAAAATACCTAGCACAATCAAATATTATGTTTTTACCAGTTCAAACATGCTTTTGTCCTTATTGAAAATCTAGCATTTTCCGAACAAGTAGTTTAGGTACAGGTTCAGGTTCAGGTACCTAAAATTTGTTTAGGTGCACAGCTCTAACTGTGCAGCTACATTGTACTTGAGGTTGACCTGAGGCTGTTTACTACAATTCGCCCACAATCCTAAAGATTCTTCTACAGCAGAAAGTCACAAGCATCTAGTTGACAAGCATGCAAAGAAGATAGGGGGTTTGATCTGAACTAATTTGATATTTTTTTTATCAAAAAGAAGAAAGTACATTTTCGCTATTTGTTCTCGCTGTTTTTGCTTACTACTTGTAGGCCTTGTTATTTTCTTGAGTTAACTGTTTCAAAAACCAGAACTGTTTCAGAATCGTTGAAAGGGAGCATTACAAATAGTCGAAATGATATGATTTAGATGTTGAAACAAAGCAACTTTTGAGTTTAAAGATGAAAGATTTTTTCTAACTTGTGGACTGTTGTTGACAATTGCAGGCTATCCAGCAGTCTTACGTGCTGCTACTTGGTCTGGATGTGATTGGAAACCCTTACGGACTCGTCACCAAGATTGGGAAAGGCCTTGGAGATCTTTTCTATGAACCATATCAGGTTTGTGACTTCCTCACTGTTTTAAGAATGGTATTGTAGTGCAAGTAAGAATGCTTTATGTCCCTAGTGCTATACATGCTGTCTTCATGCTGAGAATGTTGTCTCAGTGCCAAGGGTGCTGTCCCTAGTACTGAACCTGCAAAGGATGCTTTTTTTGGTGCCTATGGTGCTGCACTTAGTTCTGAGCATGATATCCTCATGCAAAAGCTGCTGTCTCCATTATCAATGTGCTTGAAATGTTGTTTCTGGTGCCAGGGGTGCATTCTCTAGTATGAACGTACTATCCTCATGCAAAGGATGCTGTCTCTGGTACAATGAGTGCTGTCCCTAGTGCTGAACATACTATCCCCATGCAAAACATGTTGTCTCTAGTACAAGAAGTGCTGTCCCTAGTGCTGAACATACTATTCACATGCAAGAGTGCTGTCCCTAGTTCTGAACATACTATACACAGGATGCTGTCTTCATAGTGTCAATGGTTCTTACCCTTGTATTTAACATGTTATCTTCATGCAAAGTATGTTGTTTCTAGTGTTATGTGTGCCATGACTGATAGTGAACCTGCTATCTTTATGCAAAGGATGTTGTCTTTGGTGACTATGGTGCTGTCCTTAGTGCTAAACCTGTGTTCTGCATGCAAAGTATTCTGTCTCTAGTGCCAAGGGTGCTGTCCCTAGTGCTGAATATGCTGTTATCAATCTAATGATGCTATCTTTGGTGACAAGAGTGCTGTCCTTAGTGCTGGACATGCCATCTTTATCCAAAGGATGCTGTGTGTTGTAACAATTGTTCTGTCTCAAGTGCTGAACAAGCTATTCTCATGCAGATAATGTTATTTCTAGTGCCTCCTCATGCATCCTCATTCATGTCTCTAGTACCAAGGAGATTGTCCCAAGTACACATTGATTTTTGTTACATATGTATCAAGTTTGATGGTTGAAATAATCTTTCTTACTTTTGCACAAGGGTGCTATTGAGGGACCAGAGCAGTTTGCAGAGGGTGTGGCCAGAGGGGTGCAAAGCCTGCTGGGACATGCTGTTGGAGGAACAGCCGGGGCACTGTCCAGCATCACAGGTAACTTTATTAAAAGCTATAACTATCGCTTAATTAGTGTTAGTTCTGAATCCAAAAATTACCAAGCCTTGGCTACATATTTACCAAGCAAATAAGATGAGATGAAATATTAACTGTTAAATGTGTCTTTTAATACCTAGGGAGTGTGGGGAAGGCATTCTCCTTACTGTCCATGGATGAGGACTACAGCACCAGGAGGAGACAGCGCATGCAGCAGCAGCCTAGTGACATGCCCTCCAGCCTGCTACTGGCAGGACAGAGCTTCATCATGGGTATAGTCATGGGCATATCAGGTTTGTAACATTCAGATTGTCATGGTGTTACTAAGCTAGTGACATGCCCTCCAGCCTGCTACTGGCAGGGCAGAGCTTCATCATGGGCATAGTCATGGGCATATCAGGTCAGTAACCCACTAAGGATGCTTCAGATTGTCATGGTGTTACTAAGCTAGTGACATGCCCTCCAGCCTGCTACTGGCAGGGCAGAGCTTCATCATGGGTATAGTCATGGGCATATCTGGTTAGTAACCCACTAAGGACTTTTCAGATTGTCATGGTGTTACTAAGCTAGCGACATGCCATCCAGCCTGCTCCTGGCAGGACAGAGCTTCATCATGGGTAAAGTCATGGGCATATCTGGTTAGTAACCCACTAAGGACTTTTCAGATTGTCATGGTGTTACTAAGCTAGCGACATGCCATCCAGCCTGCTCCTGGCAGGACAGAGCTTCATCATGGGTAAAGTCATGGGCATATCAGGTTCGTAACCCACTAAGGATGTTACAGATTGTCATGGTGTTACTAAGCTAGTGACATGCCCTCCAGCCTGCTACTGGCAGGTTAGAGCTTCATCATGGGTATAGTCATGGTCATTTCAGGTCAGTAGACCAATAAGGATGTTTCAGTGTTATTGAGTGAGCAACTAGATTCGAGTGCAGTAACATTTGTCCTAGGTTGTTGTACAATTTCGAGATCGGAGCATATTCAAGCAGACTCTGACAGAACTAACAGCTGAAGAGGATCTCAGACTACGTTTTGGGTTAAAAGACAGCTGAATCTTGTACGACGATCCCAAAAAATGCCCTCAGTGTGTGATCTTATGTCACTTGCACACTTAGATCTTATATTTTGTGGAATCATGACATTTGCATGTCTGTTGATACAGTGTTGGCTTCTCATAACGCACACACAGTGTCACACATATATACAAGCATGCACACAAGCATACTGTACACACAGAAAACGTTTTTGTAGATGAGAATTATGCTTTACATGCGTATGCTTCAACAATACATTGATTTGAAAATTTGAATTTCCTGAAAGGGCTTCCTTTTTTATACTGAAGAAAGGAAACTAAAACTGCTAAATTGAGTTGAGTACAACTGTTTGATAACTTTCATGGCTATCCTATTTTGTACCTCTCCATAGGTGTTGTGCTGCAGCCAGTGAAGGGGGCTCAACAGGAGGGGGTGGAGGGGTTCTTCAAGGGTATCGGCAAGGGACTCCTGGGGCTCTTCTCTCGCCCCGTCGCTGGAGTGTTTGACATGGTCAGTGAAGTCTTCTACCTTTAACACAATACTCTGGCAGCAACACTTTGGCATCTCTATTTTGTTTTTGATAAAGAACTACTTGTCAATAAAAATGAGTGTATTCCCGAATGTAGTAGTAACTGTTATCATTTAGTACATTTAGAAAACATAAAGGGATTGCCTGTACTTCACCCAATTAACGTCTGAAACACAGACAGGCGCAGCAAAAACTATACTTTACTCCATTGAGAGGCGTACACATCAGTAACCTCACTTGTTTCTAGTATTTGAAAAACTGTGATTAATTTTTTTTTTCCAAGTGAGGCTATTTCAATGTATTACATATAATAAAGGTGTTGTCCAAAATGTTGGATTTTCCCAAAGGGCAATCCTACTTTTGCCAATTTTACAAAAAAATCTACTAGAGTCAACATTTAATCATTTCTCTATAGTCGAAGTTATTAGTGGTGTTATTTTCAATCATTCTTTATATACCGTAATTGTTTTTTTACCTAGAAAAAAAAATACAGAGGACATGCATGTCACAAGAAACAATGAAAATAGTTGACACAGTCACATGAATAACCGCAAAATCGATAAATAAAACCAACTGATGGTAATAATGAATGTCAGACTCTAATTATCATTTCCATTATATCTGATGTTTCCAATTCGTAATGTTTCCAGGTCAGCATGTCGTTTGACGCGGTGCGACGGTCGGCAGAAGTGGGCAATATTGTCGTGCACAGACAGCGAGTACCGAGATTCATCAACCCGGAGAGCGGACTGACTCCGTACTCAGCCTACCAAGCCGTGGGGAACACCCTCTTACTTGTGTGTACCATTTTTTATTCCATCATACACACAGATTCCTAAGTAAGACCACACTGACTTACATGATATAAAATGACTTACATGATATAAAATGACTTACATATATATTAAATGACATCCATTTGCGCATTATTTTTCATCCATTTCCTAAAAGAAAGGTTGCGACCAATTACTGTGAATCAAACAGAATGGGCAAATATTTGATTGTAAATTGAAAAACAATATCCGAAAACGGAATCTCATACTAATGTTGTGCATGTAGTGTGCCATAGTCAATTCCAATGTCAAAGAAATTGACGTGAAAGAATAAAGATAAAGAATTTATTGTTTGGTAATACTATGTTCTGTGTGTTAAGTCTTTATCAACTTTTTTTGTCTTTGCACACTTGCATCAGTTTGAACGAACAGATAAGGTCAATGACCTGCACCAGACAGCTGTCACCATCATTACTGGAGGTGTAACAAACACCCTGTGGTGTTTGAGTACATAATGTAGCAAGTGGCAGGACAGAGCCGGAGGGGCTGATCACCATTATATGAATGTGTTTGAATAAGAATAAACAGAGCATTACTTTGTAAGCTAAACCATTGTGAAGATAAACACATGTATTTGCTTGCAAATATTGCATTTCTATATTTATTTAATAATAGTTTGTGCTCTTGATGCCTCCATATAGAACATTGAGAGGGGGAAGTATGCGGAGACTGACATGTACGTGGCGCACGCTGCCGTCAACACGGAACAAGACGAACAGATGCTACTGATAACAGACCAGCGGATCCTGCTGGTAGACAAGTAAGTAATGACATCTCACATTTCTGATGACCTCAATACAACATGATTGCCTGGGTGACAAGTGCTAATTCCTTTTTTCCTGCTGTGGTTTGTTTTCATTCAAGTTTTTTATAAGATTCACTTTCCCTATAGGCCAAGTACATAAACGATCCAAAGGACTTGCCCAACTCTGTAAACTTTGATCTGGCAAGCGGCATATATCACACACTAGTTAGGCTGCATTATTTTCGATTTGAGGCATCTGCTGAGTTTTCAAAAATAAAACTTAAAACCATGATGTCTTTCGTGGACCATCATACCTAAAAATTATCAAGCTATCTTTTTTACAGGGTAGGCTACGTTTCTCCTTTTCAAGGCCCCTTCTGAGAATCTCCTCCTAAACTATATTGACCTTTTGTTCTGTCAGGTGTTACTGGTTCTCTGGTTGGGATGTGGAGTGGGTCGTGCCACTTGATCGCATAGTGGGGGTGCCAACCAGCACTGATGCCAAACTGTCCTTCCAACACAAGGTGAGTTATCATGCAACAATCTTTACAGACATACCAAAATTTCAGCAACTTTCGTAATTATAAGGTCTTCAGATAATACATACAAACAAGTAGATACAAATGAAGTAATCTGTGTACAAGTATATGAATAAATCAAAATGTTGAGTTTGACATATGACTTATACTACTAGCTCTATCGTCTTAACATTCTTTAGAATATTAACCTATTTGCACACAGTAAGGGTTATCTCCTTCTAGAATGTAATTTAGTGAATTTATCTATAGGATGAAATGTGTCAAATTCTGTTGAAGCAGCGGAAAGAAAGTTGAACAGCTTTGAGCGTTTATCATATCATGAGCATATAATAGCAGAATGCAATTCAGCTGATATATGTCATAACCAACATTTAGGAAATTGAAAGCATCTTGTTATGTTGCGTAACCTTTGTAGATACCCATGTACATTCTCGTTTTTGGTGACACCTCAGGGGTGGAGCCATTGAATTCACCTTTGCCTTCAGCCCTCTATTCAAAGAAGGTTAACCATGCCTGTTTACCCCAAACAGGAGGAAGAAGAATCAACAAACTTGTTCACGGCTACAGATAAGGAGGTGAATGTGAAGGATCAGCAAGTGTTGAAGGTAGTGTTTCTTATTGGTTCATTATATTACACTGTAGTAATTTCAAATTCAGAAAGTCTTTAAAAAATTGTAAACATTTTTCAAACTTTTAGAGCATATTCGAAGCTCTACATTTTAAGCTGTTAATGTATGACACAGATTTTTACATGTTATTTGGAAGATATTTTTTATACCCTGTAATTCTACTTCTCACAAAAGATGTCTTCTCTACTAAGATATTAAAAGATGAGGAAAATAGAACCCTTGCAATTACATAAAAAATATAATTTGATTCCTTTGTCATCACATCAAATGTACTTGAATTTCCTCACTTGGTTGTGAGGCTTGATAATCTACCTTAACTTTGTTTTTCTCTCATATTTGCAGTGGCTTTACTCCCATCTAGATCAGGCTTTGGATGATGTCAGAGGAACATGAGCACAGACTGCGTGATGTCATCACTTACCGAGCAAATTAATCCAAGATCTGTCAAAGAGTGTGATAACAAAGACTGCACTTCAATTCAAATTACGTGTACTTGATTAGTATGTCATACGAAGTACCTCAGTAGGTTTGGATGTATGTAAAAGAAATCTAGACAAAAATATAATAAGTATTCAAGGAAAAAGGATAATATATATTGTGTGAAGTATAACGAACATATCGTCCTATAATGCCTATTCATGGTGACTGTGATATATAAGGACTCTAAGAACAGAATTCGCTACTTAGTCTTCAAGCTATGCAGCTTAAATCGCCACTTGGATTGTCCTTGGTACTGACAATCGCTACTGTTGATTTGTCACTAGTACAGCACTTTGCGCAACACCATGCAGAGGCTTTCTGACTTTGGAGTGTATTTCATTAGTTAGCCAGGAAAGGTGTTCCACAGGGTACAATTTTGGGGCCCATCTTGCCCATCTCGGTTGCCGTGATATTTTTCAACAGTACTGACCAATACATGTATGTATGTAACGAAATAATGTCAATCCTGCCAATCTTCCCACTTCAAATGTTATGGTTACAGACTTAAAGGAATATTGCATTATTTCCTATTTCAGTAATTATCCGGTGTTATCAATTTGCATTCCAAATGTAAAACTAATGCCTGGGGGCAGAAAAATCCTGCTCACTCTTACTGGACTTCAAAGATCACTTGAACTAATTGATTTAACGTTATTATGTCTTTGCCAAAGGTGCTCTGAAAGTATTGGCGGTCTGGTTGTGCATATAGAAAATTACAGGTAAATCAACATAGAGGTATTCTTGTGAAAATCTGTGCTTCCTTTGCTAGCAGATATAACTATTGTATTATCAGGGCTCGCGATGTTGTTGTTTTTTTGGGGGTTTTGGGGGGGGGGTCTTATACCTGCAATATTGCATGTTGTCAAACAATGTTACTTTCAATATTGCATGAGAAACCTTCGTTCTGCAAATGTATAAGCCATTGTTCTTGCCCTACTCCATCACAAGCTAAATTACGTGATTCATGATGTAGAAACTTAAATATTTCGCCCTACAAAATTGTAAGTTCTCCATGTTTTCCTCAGTGGACTACTACTATTTTTTCCTCTGCAATCTAGAAATTGTTTTTAGAAATGTTATATTGAACCCTCATTATGCATGATATCAATATTTCAGATAGATAATGAAACGTTGATATTGGGCCTATGAAACAAAAGTTATCGGAATATTTCAGCATGTATGCCAATAGATTACAGGTCGGAAAAACTTGGTGAGCCGTCTTGCTGCTAATACTTCTCAGAAGCTGCAATGTTGCAACCTTTAATACCTGTCTCTGCAGAAATTCGTTTCATTGAAACTGCTAACAGGGTATACATATATAGTGTGTAAAGAATATGAAACCCCTCTGATGATGACAACGTGGTAAACGTATCTCCATTGCTTGGAGCCGGAGGATGATACTAGTATCTAGACCAAACCCAAAGAAGCTTGATTGTCGTATGTACTGTATTCGCTAAGTATATCACACGATTGTCATCATATCGTTGTGTATTCATATGCTGATGAGATTATGTGATGCATAAAGATGATCAGTAAGTCTGTTTTGTTTCTTTTCTGACGTCCTACTTTCTTACTGACATTAGCTATAAAAGTACATAGAGCAGATAATAGAATATTGTATATCAAGTTTTGGTTTGAAAGCAGACTGAAAGATTTCTAGTCTCTAGCAGACCGACTACGCTGGCTACTAGGGAGAAAATATAATTTGCCAGGGGAGTTCTACTTTAGGCCATGCTAATTTGATTATATGGATGACATCGACATTCACCCGTAAATCTGATGTGAGCATGCGAAAAAAAGGAGTTAGGCAAAAAAGTTGCCTTCATTTTGAAATATAATTGTTCGCGAGGTTAAACAAATGACTGATTGCACAGAACATGTTATACCCAACATTTAATTCTATATTTTCCCTTTTCACATCATCTTATCAAAGGTTGCCTTAAGAAGACTTCGTTAAGAATAATACATATTTCAGCTTTCATGCACTGTCATTGTGACTGAATATACAAGACACAGCGTTTCTAGTCATAACCATACACATCTGGTTTCTCAAAAACAATTGTTGAAAATTGTTCCACGACCTCATACCTTCGCCAAATGATTTTAACTTTTATGATTGACGTATTATTGGTGTCTCTTATTGATTGTAAATCACACCAGTTGATCATCTTAATAGCAGAAGCTGTCCAAAGTATGAGCTTAACAAAAAAGGTTAATAATGCAAACGTTAATCAACATTTATGCAAATGAGGTCCTTATTAGCATGATCTAATTCAACGATATTCACATTCAGATCACTTCCAAATGCCACAAGTATGAAATTGCAGCCATTTACCAGTATGGAATTATAGTAGTTTCTCATGAATTATGCAAATATCAAGACAATCCATCTAAGCCTTTTTGAGTTATGCTGTTCAATTACATACATACATACATACGCTACCCAAAACATAATCTTCTTGGCGAAGATAATGAAAAAAAGGGGAACAAACATATAATTTCACTATTTGTAATCATATCCATCTACTTTCTATATGTCAAGAGCAACTAACAGTGAATACATTCATAAAAATGCACATTTTACAGGTTTAGTGACAATTTGAGATGATTCTGCCCACTGCAGCGCCACCTAGCGGTGGGAAATAGAACCAGTCAGCATTGCTATGAGGAAGGTTGCAGAAGGACTAATACATCGTTGGCAGTTAATTGCTATTAGTACTGTACAAAAATCTTCCATGATAATATCCGTTTTTGAATGCTGTTGCTATTCAATCTCATCCTAGGGGTCGATTTGGCCTAGAGGTGTGCCAGCGTACGGTTCCATATCGTCTTCGCCTTGGACATCTTGGTTTCTGCCCAATGAATGGATACTGTCCGATGTCACTCCTGGGTATAAGGCACCATTCGTTTGTTCGTTGCGGATGTCAATTTGAACATTCGATCTCATCCTAGGGGTCGATTTGGTCCAATGGTGTGATGGCGTACGGTTCCATATCATCTTTGCCTTGGTCATCTCAGTTTCCGCGCGATAGAGGGACGCCGCCAGACGACACTCCCGGGCGCGAGTCGTCGGTCGTTTGTTCGTTGCGGATGTCGTCCAACTTGACGCTGCTGTACGGCTCGATACGCAGGGTGTTGTTGATGGCATCGAACGGTACCGTGCGGTAAGGTGTCAGCTCTGAGTCCTGCTCGGTCTCTTCTGTTGTTTTCGTGTCGCCGATAGCAGATGCTGAAGAGCTGTACAGCCGATTAGAGATCAGTTGGGATGTGTCGATGATGACTCCGTGTCGATTGTCGGCCGGATTCTGTCTGGCCGAATCATCCTCAGTGTCCCTGGCGTCGTCAGTGACGGATCCGGAGTGTTGGTACATCCGATTACTGATGAGTTGAGAACTGACGATGAGGCCGTGTTGACTGTGGACAGGATTTTGTCCATCCTTTGAGACATGTCGCTTGTATATCACAACCACAGCTGTCGTTCCACCTAGCAGAATCACTACGGCGACAGTAACTCCGACCGATATGTAAAGAATATACATGCGACGTGGCTGTCCGTCAGCAAGATTCTTCTCCGATACGACACCGCGGGTACTGTCCATGTCACCAGATGTCGGTTTCCTCCCTTGCTGCGTTGTGGGTTCTGCCGCTGGCAATGTGGATGCCACTGCCATGGGCAAAGCCGTTGTCAGATCTTCAGATGAGCAGAATGAGTGGTTGTGGAGCGATTTGAAGTCGTTGCCGGCCAGTTCAGACGGGGACGTGCACTGAAGATGGCCAGCCTGTAAGATGGTGCCGTGGGTATGCCGGGCCAAGGTTGTGGCGTTGCAGATCAACCATCGCATTCTGCCGTCACAGATGGAGGGGTTGCCTTCGAGACGGAGGGTGACGCCGCTGTCAGAAATCTTCCTCCAACCCGTTTCCAATACCGTGCTGATCTGGTTGTTCTCGAGATTGACCAGTAGTCGCGTCACAGCTGTGTTTCCGCGGATCATGGAGATAACCCCGAAAGGAACCACCTTCAGTTGATTGCCGTTGAAGGCCATCCGTTTCAAGCTGTCGACGCCGACGAACGCTCTCGGAGACATGGTTTTGATGAGGTTATACTCAAGAAGGATTGACATCAAAGAGGGCAGGTTGTGAAAAGTGAAGTCGCCGATATGCAGGAGGCGACCACACCGGATGGTTATCATCTGTATGGACGGGACGGAGGAGAAGGCTCCCGCTTCTGGAAGAGAAAGGAACACATGAGAACTTCTCAATTTTGACGTCATCATCATTGTCTTAAAGAATACATCTTTTTTCTTGTTACTATCTGACCAACATGTGCATCATATTTTTCTGAGCATAATATCGTTCGAGATAGGGATGTAATACGGGATGTATATAATAGGATTGGACTCAGGCATAGTTATTAATAAAGATAGGATACAGATATTAGACTGCTGTCCTGCATGTTTGAAATCTCAAAATCAGCTTAAGCATTTTCTATAATAGTTCACTCTTCTTCGAGTCGTATAATTCTTCTTGTCATGTATGTAATCTGTTTTCTCTAATAGTTTATTTTGCTATGTCTATAACTAAGCCATGTTGAATTGATTATATGGATAACATCCGCGCGCGCATCAATTTTAGTCCATTTCCAAAAATAAAAATAAAGTATTCCACCATACTGTAAATCATGCAAAGTAGCTACAAAATGAACAAATATATGCTGTGAATCTCAAATAGATATTTAGGAAAGTAGATACTAATGTCGTAGATGGCCAAAGTCAAGAAGAAGATGTGAAATAACAAAAAGGAAGAATCCATGATTTGGTATGCCATTCTCAGTGTGTTAGGTCATTTGTGCAACCTTCCTGACCACGTAGCTTTCATAATGAAGGCAACTTTTCGTTTGCCAAACTTTTTAGATTAATATTCGCACGCTTTTATCAGCTTGGGGATCCCAGATGATGTTATTCATATAATCAAATCAACATGGCCTTATGTACAAAAACATCGTTATGTTAGAAGCAGTCAAACTCTCCACACCTACCTATTGCTTGGATGGTGCTGCCGCATATGACGAATGTCATCAGGTTGGGTAACGGCGGAATATGTTGTTTGGTGAGTGTGGTGAAGTTAAACAGACTTGTCAGCATTATTCCAGCCACGGACTGGTCAAACGCGGTAGGAAAGCCGTTCAGACACGTCAAACCATGATCTTCTGCACTGCAAACGCTGTTAGCTGCAACCTGTTGCAAAAAAAATGCGTGACGATGGTCATAACTTGTAGTCAGTGATGTATCGCCTGTTCAACACTTTCGGACTGCTTTCGGAAAACGGAAACACACAGAAGTCACAATATTCATCGTGCTTTTGTTGTAATATTTTCAGGAAGACTATGGCAAACTAGACTTTTGACCAGGATCTGCTGCATTTGTTTCCGTCAGAAGAAACTGCGTTTAATTCGTACGACACAATCACGATTGTCTCCAAAAAAACTTCTGCCTGCTAACGTTGTAATTAACTTGTCGTGCGGCGTATGTCACAAAAGCCTTACATGAACGCGGGTCGTTATCAAACCAGTCAGTCTGTAGCATATTTTTTTGATGAGATTTAAAATAATTCAATAATGCGTATTTTTTCATGTTAACCCGATAGTATATTTGGTTATCAATATTTTATACAGAGGATCGAGAATATTGTCAACTTGCTATATAGGATGATAAAATTACAGATATATGTCAACAGAGCGATCGTGAGTGTCGTAGTCTTACCGTTATGCCACTTAAAGCGCAAGAGTTCAAGAAACTGTTGTCTCGCCGTCTTGGACATTCGCAGTTCTTCCAATTCACTATTTTCCACTCGCTCTTCACGAAGCACTCCTTTGGACAGGGCAAGGAAAACTTCAGAACCAACAAAACAAGGATGGCGACACACTGCATGCTCGTTCTCTCCATGGCGGTACGCGGTACGACTGAACAGCACGTACGCCGAGGTCGAGAAAAAAAACCAGAACTGACGAAAACACATCTGCGTGGGGAATTAATTCAGTCTTATGTATGTCTGGTATTACTGGAGTTCTTTTCTTTTCTATTTATGGTATTAGTTGTTTTTTCGCTCTGTTGATTGTGTTCACAGATTAATAACCAGACCAAATGAATATGCACCATTATCGTTTGGTGAGTGTAAATTATCTGACAATATACTAGTACGTTGTTTATTGCACTTTTAGTTGACAACAATGGACTAGGTAAAAGTCCTTGTCCAGGGGTGGTTTGGGGTGAATTCTGATGATTTTGAGGTGTGATCAGAATTGTTATACATAGACACGAAACTTCGTTAAATCAAAAGCGAGGAAAATACTATTTCTCTCTTTGATGAGTCTGGCGCCCCAAATACATTATTGCATGACATCTAGGAGAACATGGTTGTACAAATAGCACGACTGTTTTATGAAGGCTTTGATATACATGGGTTGTCAGAAATTACAGTCGGAGAGTGTAAATTACTGTATCCTGTTATATACGTCGCCGATTGCACTTTTTAAACGACTATAATGGACTGGGTGCCGTATGTGACTAGGAAACCTGTAGGATTTGTGGTGGATCCTGATGATTATGTGGTGCGGTCAGAAAAGTTATGTAGACACGAAACTTGAAGCGGTTAAATCAAAAGTGTGGAAAATACTATTTCTGTATTTGATGATTCTGCACTAAATGCATAATTCTATGGGTGAACACGATTGGACACCGTGCACGAATGTTTCATCAAGGCTTTGATGTACAAGAAATTAGAGTCGGAGGGTGTAAGATATAAATATGAAACTCCTTTGTTGATGACAACGTGGTAAACGTCTCCATTGCTTGGAGCCGGAGGATGATATGTAGACCAACTCCAAAGAAGCTTCATGTTGCAGTTGTCGCATGTACTGTATTCGCTAAGTATATCAATGAACGTGTGATTTATCATTCGTTACATGTATGTATTCATGCTGCTGAGATTATGTGATGCAAAAAGATGATCAGTAATCATGTTTGATCTCTTTTCTGACATCATTCATTTTTCTTACTGACATTATTTATGAAAATTACACAGAGTACATGATAGGATATCATATGTAACGTTTTGGTCTGGAAGCAAACTGAAAGATTTCTAGTTTCTACCAAACCGAATACTCTGGCTAATAGGGAGAATATGTAATTTGCCAGGGAGTTCTACTTAGGCCATGCTGATTTGATTATATGGATGGCATCGTCTGGGCACCCGTAAAACTGATTTTGTAATTTAAGGAGTTGGGCAAAAAAGTTGCCCTCATTATGAAATGCGATTATCTTCGCCCAGAAGATTATGTTTTCGGTTACTCCAGCTGCCGGGTGGGTCTGTATGTATGTCAAGAGCATAACTTGAGAAACCTTTGATGGATCTTCATGATTTTCGGTAGGTATGTAGCGGTTGTGCAAAGAAAGGTCATGTTCGAAAATGGTTCACCTGGTGTTTTCCAGCAGTACTGCCGTGGACTTTGGTACTGCAGCCGAGCTTCAAAATTTGAGGGCACATTTTCTGCAAGTGCTATGGTCATGATTTTTATGTGCTACATAGTTCATGCCACAGGAAGTAAGTTGTGTAAGTTTGGGCCCCCTAGCGGTGTGTTTGGAACTGTAGTGGGTGTTTTGTGTTTTGACCTTCGGACATGAATAACTTGAGAAGGGGTTGACAGATCGTCTTGATGTTCGGTATGTAGATAGCTCAGATGGTGTTTTTCGTAATCAACTACTAATTATGCAAATCAGGAGCTGATTGGCATAATTAGTAAGGAAAATTTGCAAATTTGCTTCATTTCATAATGGGACTCTCAAACATGCGAGTGTTCCCAAAAACAGGTCTTATAAACAAATGGCCTTGAAAAGTAGGTCATCTAAACAAATGGAGCACAGCACTTCTGGCCAAGCAGAGGCGTGGGTCCGGCTGGTTTTTGACGCGCTCAATTTTGGCATTTCTGTCCAAAGCACGTTGGCGTCATAACGAAAGGGGGGCAAAATAGAAAGCCAGACAAAAACACCCCAAGACACGTCAAAAACCAGCCGAACCCACCCCTCTGCTTGGAGAGCACACTGGTCCAAAACTGCACCACTGCTAGGTACGGAAAAATCACATTTACTATATCTTTCAAAATGTGTATGATTTGGAATCAAGTTTTATTCTAGTCATACTTATTGATTGTACCATTTCATCATTACTTTCAACTTACGACACTGCAATGTCAACCCTTAGTGGCCGATATAATATCAACATACAGACTCAACTCTTTTCTCATGACCAATTATAACATATATCAGCACACTAGACACATATACTAGTCCTGTACCACCGAATGATAACCCTATTTGGGCTGCCCCTCCTCAGAACTTCCAAACGGCATGGTTTTGCGGGGGGTGATATTAAAGCATGTAAATATTAATCACTATCCATAATAAGCCTTGATAATATGGCGAAGATAATGTATTCGCGGAACTCTAGTTGCTCATGAGGTTGAACAAATGCCTGATTACACAGAACATTTAATTCTATATTTTCCCTTTTCAGATCTTCTTGATCTTAAGTTTGAGTTAAGGAGACTTCTTTAAGCAAAATACATTTTCAGCTTTCATGCACTGTCGATGTGACTGAATATACAAGACCGCGTTTCTAGTCATAACCATGTACATGTGGTTTCTCAAAATCAACTGATAATGAAAGAAATTGAACATATAATTTCCTTACTTGTAATTATATCATATCCATCTACTTTCTATGTCTCAAGAGCAACTAACAGTGAATACATTCATAAAAATGCACAGTGAATACATTCATAAAAGTGCACATTTTTACAGGCTTAGTCACGTCTCAGATGATTCTGCCCACTAGTACTGCAGCGCCACCTAGCGGTGGGGAGTAGAACCAGACAGCATTGCCATGGAGAAGGTTGCAGAAAGACTCCTGAAACGTTGGCAAGTTACTGCTATTTGTATTATACAAAAAGAAATCTTAAACGCCCATTTTGGAATGCTGTTGAAATTAAATGTCATCCTATGGATCAATTTTGTCCAATGGTGTGATGACTTACGGTTCTATTTAATATTGGACCTCCCGGTTTCCGCCCGATGAAGGATACTGCCCGACGCCACTACTCCCGGATGTAAGTCACTATTCGTTTGTTCGTTGCGGATGTCACATTGAACATTCGATCTCATCCTAGGGGTCAATTTGGTCCAATGGTGTAATTGCGTACGGTTCCATATCATCTTTGCCTTGGTCATCTCGGTTTCCGCGCGATAGAGGGACACCGCCAGACGACACTCCCGGGCGCGAGTCGTCGGTCGTTTGTTCGTTGCGGATGTCTAACTGGACGCTGCTAGCGCTGTACGGCTCGATACGCAGGGTGTTGTTGATGGCATCGAACGGTACCGTGCGGTAAGGTGTCAGCTCCGAGTCCTGCTCGGTCTCTTCTGTCGTTTTCGTGTCGCCGATAGCAGATGCTGAAGAGCTGTACAGCCGATTAGAGATCAGTTGGGATGTGTCGATGATGACTCCGTGTCGATTGTCGGCCGGATTCTGTCTGGCCGAAACATCCCTGGTGTCGTCAGTGACGGATCCGGAGTGTTGGTACATCCGATTACTGATGAGTTGAGAACTGATGATGAAGCCGTGTTGTCTGTGGACGGGATTTTGGCCTTTCTTTGAGACATGTCGCTTGTATATCACAACCACAGCTGTCGTTCCACCTAGCAGAACCACCACGGCGACAGTAACTCCGACCGATATGTAAAGAATATACATGCGACGTGGCTGTCCGTCAGCAAGATTCTTCTCCAAAATGACACCACGGGTACTGTCCATGTCACCAGATGCCGTTTTCCTCCTTTGCTGCGTTGTGGGTTCTGCCGTTGGAAATGTGGATGTCACTGCCATGGGCAAAGCCGTTGTCAGGTCTTCAGATGAGCAGAATGAGTGGTTGTGGAACGATTGGAAGTCGTAGCCGGCCAGTTTAGACGGGGACGTGCACTGAAGATGGCCAGCCTGTGAGATGGTGCCATGGGTATGCCGGGGCAAGGTTGTGGCGTTGCAAATCAGCCATCGCATTCTGCCGTCACAGACAGTGGGGTTGCCTTCGAGACGGAGGGTGACGCCGCTGTCAGAAATCTTCCTCCAACCCGTTTCCAATACCGTGCTGATCTGGTTGTTCTCGAGATTGACCAGTAGTCGCGCCACCGTTGTGTTGCGGCGGATCATGGAGATAGCCCCGAAAGGAACCACCTTCAGTAGATTGCCGTTGAAGGCCATCCGTTTCAAGCTGTTGTTGCCGACGAACGCTCTCGGAGACATGGTTTTGATGAGGTTATGCTCAAGATAGATCGACCTCAAAGAGGGCAGGCTGTGAAAAGTGAAGTCGCCGATATGCAGGAGGCGACCACACCGGATGGTTATCATCTGTATGGACGGGACGGAGGAGAAGGCTTCCGCTTCTGGAAGAGAAAGGAAGGCGGAAGAACTTCTCAATGTTTACGTCATCATCATTGTCTTAAAAAGTTGTTCGTTTTTCCTGTTAACATTTACCCAAAATGTTCATCATATCTTCATGTGCAGTGATATCGTTCGACATAGGAATGTACACTGAGCATGTAATTGGATAGTACTTGCATAGTATTGGATAACGATAAGATACATATATGATGCTGCTTTGCTGCTTGTAATGTTTAAAATCTCAAAATCAGCTTTAAAGATATTAACAATTTCTATAGTGGTACATTTTTCTTCAAGTTCTATAACGAGTCATGTATCTCATCTTTTTCTCTAGCTTTTCCAGTTATTTTCAATATTCAAGACCTATGGAAGGAAACATTGTTATTTTAGAAGCAGTTCTATTGTCCACACTTACCTATTGCCTGGATGGTGCTGCCGGTTATGACGAAGGTGATCAGGCTGTGTGACACCGGAATGTGTCGTTTGGTGAGTGTGGTGAAGTTGAACAGGCGGTTCAACATGATTCCAGTTACGTACTTGTCATCAAACCCGGTAGGAACGTCATTCAGACACGTCAGGCCATGATCTTCTGCACTACAGACGCTCTGAGCTGCCACCTGGTGGTAAAAAAAATCGAAAAAAATGCTTGATAGCGTTCATGCCTTGTAGTTAGTAAACTATGGTTTATTCCACACTTTTCGCCTGAATTTTGAAAATCAAAACGCGCAATGTAAGTCACATTTGACGTACTTTTATTGCCGTGATATCTCCAGCAAGGCTATGACAACACAGGCTTTCGGCCATGATCTACGAACACGGAAATCTTTCTAGCTAAAAGTAAGCTGACTTTCTTAAGACACATTCACGATTGTCCCAAAATGACCTCAGTTTGCTGTCGCTAACTTGTCGTACGGCATATGTCAAAACTCATCGTGGGTCGTTTTCAATTGAATCTGTAACATTTTTATCTGACGAGTTTTTAAAAAAAATTGAATAAAGACAAAATTTTATCTAGTTGCTTGGGTAACTGTTTTTTTTCGTAATTGAATAAAGGGTGTTTGCAGTATGATTATCCTTATTTTCCTACAAATGCTTGTGAATATTGGTAGCTTGCTATTAAAAGGAAGATAAATTACAGATATAGGGTCTGTGCGTTATGTCAACATAGTACAGAGCAATACTGAGTGTCGTAGTCTTACCGTTACGCCACTTGAAACGCACGACGTCAAGAAACTGTTGTCTCGCTGCCTCGGGCATTCGCAGTTCTTCCTCCGCACTATTTTCCACTCGCTCTTCACGAAGCACTCCTCTGGACAAGGCAAGGAAAACTTCAGAACCAACAAAACAAGGATGGCGACACACTGCATGCTCGTTTTCTCCATGGTGGTATGCGGTACGACTGAATAGCACGTACGCCGAGGTCGAGACAAAAAAACAGAACTGACGAAAACACATCTGTGTGGGGAATTAATTCAGTCTATGTATGTCTGGTATTACTGGAGTTCTTTTCTTTTCTATGTATGGTATTAATTGTTTTTTTTCGCTCTGTTGATTGTGTTCACAGATTAATAACCAGACCAAATGAATATGCACCATTTTGGTTGGGTGAGTGTAAATCATCCGACAATATACTAGCACGTCATCTATCGCACTTTTAGGCGACAACAATGGACTGGGTAAAAGTACTTGTCCAGGGAACTTGTAGGTTTGGGGTGAATTCTGATGATTTTGAGGTGTGCTCAGAATAGTTACATAGACACAAAACTTCGTTAAATCAAAAGCGAGGAAAATACTATTTCTCTCTTTGATGATTCTGTCCTAAATACATTATTTCATGACATCTAGGACAACGTGATTGTACACATAGCACGAATGTTTTATGAAGGCTTTGATATACATGGGTTGTCAGAAATTACAGTCGGAGAGTGTAAAATACTGTATCCTATTATGTACGTCGCCGATTGCACTTTTTAAACGACCACAATGGACCGGGTAACGTATTTGTCTAGGGAACCTGTAGGTTTTGTTGTGTATTCTGATGATTATGTGATGTGGTCATAATAGTTTTATAGACACAACTTGAGGCGGTTAAATCAAAAGTGTGGAGAAAACTTTTTCTCTATTTGATGATTCTGCCCCAAAAAACATCATTTCATGATATCTATGGGAGAACACCATTGGACACATATATAGCATGAATGTTTTACTAAGTCTTTGATGTACCTGAGTTGTCAGAAATTAGAGTCGGGGAGTGTTATCTGATAATATTTCCTCTTCGATTTCATATTTTAGACGACCACAATGGACTGGGTGCTGTACTTGTCCAGGGAACCTGTAGTTTCGGATGAATTTTGATGATTATATGGTGTGGTCAGAATATATAGCTCCATAGACACAAAACTTGTAGCGGTTAGATCAAAAGTGTGGAATTTCTCTTTTTTTGATGATTCTGTCGTAAATACTTCATGACATCTAGGAGAATACGATAATTTTACACATAATGTTTTTATCAATGCTTTGATATACATGTTGAAAAAAATCATAGTCTGAGAGTGTAAGTTATCTGATAATATACATCGTCAGTTGCACGTTTTAAACAATCACAATGGACCGGGTGCCGTACTTGTCCAGGGAGCTTACAGGTTTTGGGTGAATTCTGATGATTATATGGTGTGGTCAGAATAATTACATAGACCCTTAAGTGGTAAAATCAAAAGTGTGGAAAATACTGTTTCTCTTTTTGATGATTCTGTCCTAAATACATTATTTCATGACATCTATGGGAGAACACGATTGGACACATAGCACGAATGTTTCATCAAGGCTTTGATATACATGAGTTGCCAGAAATTACAGTCGGAGAGTGTATGTAAATTACTGTATCCTATTATGTACGTCGCCGATTGCACTTTTCAAATGATCACAATGGACTGGGGGACGTACTTGTCCAGGGAACTTGTAGGTTTTGGGAGAATTCTGATGATTATATGATGTGGTCATAATAGTTTTATAGACACAACTTGAGGCGGTTAAATCAAAAGTGTGGAGAATACTTTTCTATATTTGATGATTCAGCCCAAAAACATCATTTCATGATATCTATGGGAGAACACGATTGGACACATAGCACGAATGTTTTACCAAGTCTTTGATGTACCTGAGTTGTCAGAAATTAGAGTCGGGGAGTGTTATCTGATAATATACATTGTCGATTTCATATTTTAGACGACCACAATGGACTGGGTGCCGTACTTGACCAGGGAACCTGTAGGTTTTTGATGATTATATGGTGTGGTCAGAATAGCTCCATAGACACAAAACTTGTAGCGGTTAGCTCAAAAGTGTGGAAAATACTTTTTCTCTATTTGATGATTCTGCACTTAATTCTTCATGACATCTAGGAGAATACGATAATTTTACACATAGCACGAATGTTTTTATCCAGGCTTTGATATACATGTTGAAAGAAAATTATAGTCTGAGAGTGTAAGTTATCTGATAACATACATCGTCAGTTGCACGTTTTAGACAATCACAATTGGCTGGGTGCCGTACTTGTCCAGGGAGCTTACAGGTTCTGGGTGAATTCTGATGATTATATGGTGTGGTCAGAATAGTCACATAGACGCTTAAGTGGTTAAATCAAAAGCGAGAAAAATACTATTTCTCTTTTTTATGATTCTGTCCTAAATTCATTATTTCATGACATCGAGTGTATGTGAGAACACGATTGGACACATAGCACGAATGTTTCATCAAGGCTTTGATGTACAAGAGTTGTCAGAAATAAGAGTCGGAGAGTGTTAGTTATCTGATGATATACGTCGTCAATTGCACTTTTTAGACGACTATTGGTTGACGTACTTGTCCAGGAAACTTGCAGGTTTGGGATGAATTCTGATGATTATGTTGTGTGGTCAGAATAGTTACATAGACACAAGACGTGAAGCGGTTAAGTCAAAAGCTTGGAAAATACTATTTCTCTATTTGATGATTCTGCCCTAAACACATTATTTAATGTCATCTATAGTAGAACACGATTGTACGCACAGCAGGAATTTTTTATTCAGGCTTTGATTTACATGAGTTGTCAGAAATCAGAGTCAGGGAAAGACTACATAACGACTACGGTGAAAAATCATGCAAGATATAAAGGAGGTTCAAAAGTTTCAAAATTACTGGCCAAAATCGACCTTGATCTTCTTTGAAATTCTAACACCAACATCCACACAAACCAACAAATATCATCACTGCCCACAAATATGCGACAGCATGCACACACACAGACACACACCAAGAGCTCCATTTTTATGGAGGTAAATACAAACAGACACGCACACACATACACATACACACACACAAACACATGCAAACACACACACAAACCAAACCAATAGCTTCGTTTTCATGGAGATAAAATTTTCGCCGCGATATGTCAGTTACCTAAATCATCCACACGTGTCAGTGTTAGTCATATTCTGATAGAACATCTCTTAGAATTCATTTTAATGTAAAACCAACCAAACTTTTTTTACCTGTATTTTTTTAAGCTTTACTTATATCAAAAATAGGATACATGCAAATTTTATACATTCATGCACTAAAAGCACAAAATGGAAAAGACCAGCAATAAGATAATACATGTTTTGAATAAGTAACAGCAATTTTTCAAACAACAAAAGAAAGCTTCAAATCAACTCTTTCCTACATCATAGAAATCTATAATTGAAGAATAACTTACATACAAAAATATAAAAATATGGACTGAAAAATCACACACTATCAGCTTTGGATAAACATGAATTTCTTTTTACAATTCATCTATTTATCAATACATGGTAACTAAACACCTCAGAACATTATTCTAAAAAGGGCAAAACTTCAGCTTACTTGGGACAATTTTACATACTACAGCATGACAGTTATTCAAATTTACATATGACACAGACTATTTCGGACATGGACTACAGTAGACAAAACTTATCTAGGTCATGATAACTTCTATTTCTTTCTCATGCATGAGCTACAATACATCTTACACATTATACAGTCCTAAATATGTACATATTTCACAGCCTGCAAATCTTTAGGAAATGCACTAGGTGTTTGAAAAAGAAAGTATTTCTATTGTTGCCGATTTTAACCTTCAAGCTTAATTAGCTTTATAATTCCACCTGATAAATGTGCTCAAAACTGTAAAATTTAATTGTTTCATTAACCACAATAACATTAATAGATCCAGCAATCCTACAAACATTGTTTTTAGCTATCCTACATCATACAAGAGGATAAACATGTCAACCCATACATGTATCTTATGTATCTTATTCTGATGAGATTTATGTCAGGGTAGCGATTGTAATCTGGTAGAATTCTACAGTGGACCAGGTAGAGATCATGATAGGGGTTTCTGTTGAGAGATTGCGATCAGAAATGTGTTATGGTAGCCTCCCATTTATAAATTCTTAATTCCAACATAAGTCAATCCATTGATCTAAAGCGACATGAATCAAAATTGAAAAGCGCTAACGGTCTTCTAAGGGGATATCTTTGTCGAAGAAGAATTTACAGACTCCATTGTAGGATCTCTACTGGCAGAATCATTAAATTGAAATCCCTACCCTGATCATACTAGTCATGTCTAATACACTCTTCTACATGGCAAGCGGCTACAGTACGATTTCTAAGAATCTTCAGTTTGAGATTACACTCAGTCTGATACTTGACTGTAATGTCACTAATTATAACTTCTGCAGGTTTACTCTTTCATTCAGTCAACTCTTTCATGCTGTGGGCTTAGCCATGCAACAAAATATGCCAAACAAGCCTGGCCAATGTGAGTAATTTTTGTTGTTCCCTTAGATAATTTTTCCCATTGACACAAGCATAACAAGAATCCTGTCTATAGTGACTAAGTGTTGACCAGATTATATGGGTCCCCTGAGTGGTCTTCTTTACCCTGGGAGTCCAGACACCATATATCGGTGCGCCACCGAGCACCGCACGCGCGCCTAAGCTTTCCTGGCCCACCCTCCCACTGCCCCCGAAGACCGACCCCGCCCCACTCTCCGCTGTATACGGCTAGCAGAATACGGCTAGCAGAGCTTGGGTTTACAGCGGAGAGTGGGGCAGGGTTGGTCTTCGGGGGCAGCGGGAGGGTGGGCCGGGAAAGCTTAGGCGCACGTGCGGTGCTCGGTGGCGCGCCGATATACGGTGTCTGGACTCCCAGGGTAGGTCTTCTTGGGCAGTTTTGACTGCAGATCCAGATCTTATGTCAATAAAGTGTTTTGATAGCTAACCCACATTACCCTACTATTATACTAGAATAATACATCGCACCATATTAAGTAGTTGTGTGGAAGGCTTGTGTATACCAGTCCGGTAGAAAGCTGTACTCGGAGTCTCTGTGTACAGTGTGGGTTACAGGGCAGTTAGGTCTCCATGTAAACAAGTGAACAAGCCTGAAAAAAAGAATACATTATCGATTAGGAAAGGCCAACTACCTTTAAATTTCAGGCTTACAATTTAAAAAAATTAACGTTTTTTCCATAGTACGTGTGACAGTGTTCTCAAAGCAGTTTAGCTCACTGAAGAGCTAGTCTTCCATTGGTTGTGACAGAAAAGACAGACACTACATTCTGTGTATTTACAGTATTTACAGATTCACTGTACCAGAGAAATTCCCCTAGCTCTTTTCGACAAATACAAGGGCCATGGCTTAACATCCAGTCCTAAGGACTTTTCCCTATGTAGCGTGCATGTTGGGTGAGTGACAACAGCTGGGATTCGAACTTCCAACCTCTTGGTCCAGAGGCAGAGTCGCTAACCACTGGACTACACACACTACTACAGTTACTGTAACTGTAATGAAAAACAAGCTAATATTTTTTCAAGAAAACTCAGAGGATCTACATGTATTTGAGATAGTCAAACTATAAAAAAGTGCTGACCTGTGGTTGTCTTCTTGCACAACTTTCTTGACATGTGCAAGAAACTGGTCACAGAAGTTGACACAGACAGAGGGGTTCCATGTAGGAGAGTCGGCCTGGATTGAAACAAGCCTTTACTCTCAATAGAACACTACTACATTGTATGTAGCTCAATGTATGCTGGCTCTCCATTTAGAGTCGGTAAGTACAAACTGCATATATCAAAATTCGATTCTTCTTACATTTTAAAAAAGCTTTCTGCAAATATCAAAGCCATTGTTAAGCCCACGGTGAGTATCACAACATAAACATAAGTATGGTTTTAAATAGTTGAATTACAATGAGTCATAATATCAACTTATTAAGCATTCTTTATACTTTACAAAATTGCAACATGTCTAGATTAACAATCTAGAGAATCTCTCTGCAAATTGCAAGTTAAAGCTACATGTACATGTGGGTAGCCCTAATTGAGTGATATCAGGAATTACAAGCACTGATTGGATAACGTATGCATCTACCAAGTTGAACTTGAAGATACATATCACAAGTCATGATTGGATACACTCCATGATGCTGCTACTAGTATAATGTATCTCAAGCTCTGATTGGATAAGCTACCTTGATGATGTTACTGTATGTATCACAAGCCCTGATTGGATATCACCTACCTTGATGATGTTACTGTATGTATCACAAGCCCTGATTGGATATCACCTACCTTAATGATGTTACTAGCTCCAGGTATGTAAGCATAGCTCAGTATGTATCAAAAGCCCTGATTGGATATCACCTACCTTGATGATGTTAGGTATCTCCATTGTCTTGAAAGTTTCCAGAAAATGGACCACTCCATTATCGTCACGGAAACCAGCGACGATCCTGGGCACGCCTGGAAGGAAGGACTGCGCCCACCACTTCAGCAGCTTATATCTACAACAAAACATCAACAAAATAAACAATGAACAGTAAACAACACACATGCTTGTAAACATCAAAAAATCACACCAGAAAATGTAATCACTCAAAAACATATTTCAATGTAAAAATTAACATAACCAAAACAGTTTAAACAGTTTTAAACTTTTCAGTTGTAAATTCTAAAAGAGCTTCTATTACTTAACACCAATGCTTCAAATTTTATGAATTGCACCTAAATGATTGTAGTGATACATGATGAAAAGTGATGATTATTTCCTGCAATTTTACCAATAATTGAATCTTTTTTGTTAAGTAGCTGAAAATAGTATACAGGTAGGTATTTGCTAGACTTTGTTTCAATTTCTATTACATGTAACAAAATTGATTGCAAAAACACTAGATATGGTTTCGTTAATACATGTAAACGTTAGCTTATCACCTTCTCACCCTGACACCTTTAGGCCAATGGCCTGTAAGTTGTAAGCCTCATGGTGAACTCTCTCCATACTGCTCTATCCTCAGTCATTTTCTTCACTACTTATATTAGCTGTAAACGTTAGCTGTTCTCCTTAATTATCAGAATCTGTAAACTCAAATAATGTGGCCATGAAACAAGAACCTTCTGAAGTTCCTTTGCTGATTGGGTTTGTACGTCTCCCTGCTGGTCTTCAGCTCGATGTAGCACTGTGGCGCCCTCATGTGGTTGTCAGCTATCCTGCAGTCCACCTCCCCTGAGAAGACCATCGAGTGTGTGTTGAGCCTCGTTCTGATGACGGTACAGAAGGCTTCGTTTGTGTTGACGGGGTCAGACGTCTCTGGCTTCCCGTTTGGCTCGGCTGGGTGGTTTGGATCATAATTTAGTTAATACACATGTACATAACAGCTGATCGAAGGTATCATTTTTCAAAGTTGCATGTTAATCTTCTCATCAAAAATTGTGACCGAAATACATCATATCATAAGCTAGAGCACCTGTCCAGCTACTTGTGGATCTTATCAAAGTAAATAATAGTACAGAGCAAGGCTTAGAGGGCAAGCAAACAAAATTCTCTTTCTGGACACCAAATCCTTTTTACATTAATTTTTATAATAATTATGTAAATCATCCGACCATGGTACCGGTAGGTACAAATGTATACTGCATACTAGTACATAGTGATGTGATAGGGATGAAATTTGAATGCAATTCACTCGTTTAGCTGAATAGCTAGAGTACGTACCTGCCTTACTGAAAGTGCATTGGAAAACAATTTTGTGATATTGCATATTATGCAAAGATTCACTCATTCAGTCACAAAATAAACATTGTACTAGTAGTCAGATCAAGTAAGGAAATACATGTCATTGAATGTAAAACTATATCTACTAGTAGGTGAGTCTGGTGTAAAGTGCCTTTCTCAAGGACACAACATTTTGGCCTGCTAGTGCTATTAGGATTCGAACCCAGGACCGTTAGATTCTACCCACAAGACCGAATGTACTATACAACAGCGCATGCTTCAACTAACAAGACCAAAGCAGGTTCAAGTCAAAAGATGCCAAAAACGGCAGTTCTGCTGCAGTACCAAGGTCACATACCAGGGGCCCAAAATTGACCTTTAAAATCTTCCAAACACCTACCCACATACCAAATATTATATATAATTGTAATCCATTCAGAAAAAATATGCTGTCCTGAGAAACACAAACATACACACACACACACACATATATACAGACCGGCCAAAAACTACATTTTGTATATCTCCATTTTTCATAATAATTGATAGACAGGTGTTTCCTGACCTGCTGTGAGATACTGTTCAAACTTGTACCCCCAGTACGTCATCTCACGCTGTCTGGGCGCCATGTTGACTCTCCGGTCCCTCTGCTCAGGCGTTTCCACCTCGCTGATGTACCACGTGCTGTTGAACTTGGACACGGCCATCGTCCAGCCGTCCTGGTTCTCGTATGGCGTACAGAGGATCTTGGTGAAGTGTCCCCGCCAAGCGATAAAGTCTGTGTGCAGCTGGCTATCACTGGAAGAAACAGCATGTTACTAATTAGCATGAAAGCTCATCTGTGTTAATTGGTACATTCCATGATTAAGTTTGATACTTTCATTCAGCATTAAATGTATCTCACCTTGAATTTTCAGTCGTTGTTACGTGGACCTTCTTCAGGAGTGATTCAATTACTCTGAGTATGTGACCTGAGCATGTTACTCTCATCTCCCAAATAAACATACCCCCCGGAATAAACATACCCCCCGGAAAAATCTTCAAAATCTAATAAACGTACCCCCCGGAATAAACATACCCCCCGGAAAATTACCAAATTATCACGTAAACTGTGTCCATGCTACTTCTGTCCTAAGCAGGTAGGTTCTTTTTATTCATTTATGACTGATTCATCTATTCAGATTTACCATATTTGTGGAAAGATTGACATAACAGGTGACTATCACATTTTCAAGATGTCAACCCAGACCAGACTGTAAGGTTTGATCCACTCACACTGGGAAGGACCCGTACTCTTTGTAACACGTAAATGTATAGCATCCAAAATTGTTGGAAAAATTGGGCATAGGTTCCTCGCTATGACCCCTAACCGGGGGCCAACGGTGCTTTCAAATTCAAAAAGTGGAAATGTGCATGATACATGCATTTTCTACTTGGAACTTGAAGCAAGTGATCTAGGAACATTGTATAAAGTGACATATAATAAACAAAAACAGAAGTAGTCGCCAAACTTCTCAAGTTCACTTGGATGGGCAACACCTTCAGAGTCTACTCTTTTTTCACAAATGTATCAACATTTAGAACTTAATATATGCTTGAGTAAAAGTATAACTTATCTATAAAAGCCATATAGAAAGGACGAACTATGACATGTATATGATTTTTTTTATATATCTCAACTTGCCATTTATTGTGTTATGCAAATGTAGAAACAGAGATTTGTATGCTTTCCACAAAATCACATTATTATACAATGTTAAGGACATTACCATATATTGTCCTTGGTTGTGTTGTTGCAATCCAAATAATTTCAAATCCAAAAATTACCCTTGTATGTAGAAAAGAAAACTTTCATTTTGAGAGACTAAATTGTCAAACGAATTTATTGTTTAGATACAGAAACCACAAGCTTGTACAATGTTGCCAAAAACCACAGGGTTCTCATGTTACACATCAAAGCCTGAGCTAGACCGAGCGGCGTCAGAACAAGCCCTCCCAGACAGTAAGGGGCGGGGCTATCAGAAGCTACACGCAAACTTCTTGGAAAGCTCGGGCATTCTCTCTGTAGGGGAGCGATCTTTTTAAAAGTATTTTTATGTGATAATAGCCCTGATTAGATTGCAATCTAATTGTGTATAGACTTTATTACACAAAATTTTCTTTGTTGAAATTCTGTACAGTGTTGACCAAGGCAAAGGAGTTTTATTTGTAGATCAAAAAAAAGTGTTTCCCCTTCGTCGAGATGAGCTTTTCCATTCATGAGAAACTTTCCCACAGACTCACTGCGTCTTTACTGTGGCGATTTTCGAAGGACTAAATGTTCATGTTTGTGGTAGGATTGAAACCTTTTGGTATATTTTGAAAGTGGTTGTACAGTTGTTAATACTAAGACACAATTTTTACGTGGTGTTTTTAAATTTTCAAAGTTTTGGCTCCATGATCTCCTTGATCTCACGTGAGCAGAGTAAATTACATGCGTGCTTGAAACACGGTGCGCCGCTGGCATATTCATGTAATTTGTTTTCTGATCAGCTTGCTTTGATTTACGATGTAAATAGAGACTGTCAAAGTTGTGTATATGAAAAATACATTTCAAAACTTCATTGTGCCGTCTTATTTTCCCCTTAAATAACGTTTAATTTGTAGCGAGATCGACCGATATGTTTGTACCGCCAGGATTTCACAAATGCCGGGTCATTGTAGTGGCGGGGAAATCCACGTCATTTGGTCAAGTAGCGATTTAGGAGCACAAATATCGGGGAAATATGGGGAAAAAACTTAACTTTCGTTATATTTGGGATCTCTGGTAAGCAAAGCCCTAATGAATTTTCAAAAAAACAATAAACGTACTGTCCAAAATAAGAACGTACTGGGTGGATTTTGAGGCTGAAAAAAATAAACGTACCGGTACGTTTATTTGGGAGATGAGAGTACTATAATTGTTAGAAAGTTCGCTCACTATTAACTTCTACAAGGATGTTGTGTTTTCAGGTCTGTTTGTGCATTTGTAAACAGCATAATTTTGACTCAAGAAGTTATTAATTGATCTTTAAGATATTGTGGGGTCATATGGTGTAACGACAGATTGTTTGGCCGAGAGCTGAGAGGTCCTGGGTTCGAATACTGTCATGTTACTGATATTAATATTGTGCCCTTAGGAAAGGTCCTTTACACTACTTTCCTCACTCTACCTAGGTGCAAAAATGGGTAGCTGACTTTAGTTGGGGAGGTAAAAGGTCAGATGGAAGGAGAGGGTTGGGCTCTGCCTTCCAATACTGTGCTTTAGACACAGTTGATAACAACCCACTGCCCCTTCAGCCTCAAAAGGGCAGTGTGGGACTACCTTTACCTGATATTTGGTACTGTAGTAACTAGTAGTTGGTGGGTAGGAAAGTTGTTACATCAGATAATGTTATATATGATATTCATACAACATATATAGTCCTTCTTCTAATTAGCCAGAAATCTTGACTTTTGTATTCTAGCACATCTAACCCATACACACTTGCACAGACTTGCATGTACGGCCATGTAAACTTGCAGAAATTCTTATGCTTGCTAAACGTGTTGCAACAACTGAGGTACAGTTTCCATATTACAGTACATACCTTTCTGCATGTTCACTTTCTTGTTCACCAGTCTCAGAGCTGGATGAAACCGATCTTCTGGCAAGCAAGAATTTCCGTCTGTTCTTTAGAATCCACCTAAAAGCAAAATATACTTTTATACATTCATAGTTATCATATTGCTCTCCTCTATATGAGAAAGGGATGTTGTTGATTACCAATTTGAAATGTAAATAGTGTGTATGGTTGCACTGTAATAGAACTTAAAAGTTCTGATAAAAAGATTCAAATCATTTGATTGGAAAACTCAATGTATAATTACAATACTTTTAAGTAAAATAAAAGAAAATATATATCCAATGTATTTAAAATGTATTTATAATTACACTATGTATCTAAAATATCTATAACATTTATAACTTAATATATTCATTAAAATACTCTCTTGTTTCACAAACTGTCATGAAAATTCTAATTGAGTTCTTCTCACTCATTTATCATGACTTAGAATGTTGTTGTTGTTGTCTCTGTTACACCGCTGTCTCGTCGGTCTATGGTCACTTGTGCTTTTCCTCTTCTTACTCATGTGCTACATTTTATCTCTCTGTACTCTTCTCATGTTGCTTATTTCAAAAGGTCGGCATGCTAATGTGTGATAGAGTCTTTGCCTTTTCCACTTTTGTTTGCTTCTTTTCTTGTTTCCTATACATTTACATATTGTCCTTCCTTTTCTCTCATTTGTCTGCGATACTTAGAAAGGATGGGTGACATCTGAATGAACACAGAATTACCTTAACATGTGATCGAGGCGTTCTTTTTCATCCTCGTCTCTTTTGATCAGAGTGTCGTAACCTTCCGTCAGATCAAAGTTCACATGTTTGGGGTCAGGAGGGACAACATAATATCTGTAGGAAAACAAAATAACATACTGTACAACTATAATAGTTAATACACTCTTACTAATATGTCCAGGGTGTACACATGTACAGTGATAAATGTTTAATTTCTGGGCTTTCACAGCTACTTTCTTTCATTTCATCAATAACCTTGAAAATAATAATTATCATAACTTTACTACATTAAGCGGCCATATTATGGCCGAACAAGCATTCGAAGTAAAATAAAGGCTTTGACTTGACTTGACTTGACATGTAGCTCCCCTGAAAAAATGGTCAAACTACAAAGTAGCAAGGGTAAGTTCCATATTATGTTGACAAACCATATGTATAATAAGTACAGACAAGTTGAATATAAAACAACAGCAAAAATCCATCTTCTCGTTAGAGTACGCCAATTCACTCTTCCAACTTGCAAAAAGATATTTGTGCTTGAGACTGATTGTACTGTATAAGATGTAGTGCAATATCAACTATCATTTCCTTGTTTACATCTGTTTCAGAAAGCAAAATTGTGCATTCACAATATTTGAGGATTTGCTGATCGCATTGTTTTTAAGCTAAATACTTCGTGCAATGAGAAGGGGGCAATGTCATACATCATAGATAGAAATCTTCCAATGTGCTTGTTTATCAAATGCTCCAGACACAATAAAGATGACTTTAACTCTCTCTCTACGACTAGTACAAGGTAAAGTTATTTGCTAACTCATTGTTATATATGAGTACTTTATACATGTATTCTACCCACCGAAGTTTGCGTCCGTCGTTGTGAAAGTCGCGCTCGGCGTCCAGTGAGAAAACGCCCACCTCGGAAGGCTGTCTGTAGTTGGGAAAAGGGAGATCGAATCTCGATAGCGGGTAAACATCAAATGCGACTTTTCCTCCGCTGAAATCTTCAGCTCGTTTTAAGTCGTATCTCGGTTTCTTCTGGTTCATCCCTGCATCTTCTATCCGTCTTTTAAAACCACTAGAAGAAGTCATGTTTTGGTCTTGGGTTCTAAACCCGGAAGTGGAGGCCTCGAGGGGATACCGCAAAGAGTAGTGGGAAATTTCTTCATCTCGACCAATCAGAGAGTAGGATTTGAGTTGACCTTTGGTGACCTAAAATGGCGCTGTCGTCGTGATGTTTTTGGCACCGAATCGATCAATATTAATCTTGAACAGCTGTTAGCTTGCTGAATAAACGCTGGATATCGGCAGAAATAGAATGAGTAAGTTGCGTAAAGGGTTCACAAGCCAGCCAAGGTCACGTTTGCCTTGTTCGAGAGACTAGCAGGCAATTGAAGTAAGTCGGACAATTTCTCCCTGTTGTAAATCATGTCTTTAAAGTTTTGTTACAGTCTCACGAATGTAATCGAACAGTGAGGAGTTTTTGAAAATGTAGTAACAATGCAGTTTACTTGTATTTCATGGATACAGTATAAGACTAAGGATGATAAAATTAACTCTCAAAAGTAAATGCAACTAAGGTTGAAATGCAATGTGAGTTTTATTTTTATGCAGCTCTATTAACTAAAGTCATGAAAATACTTAGTATTGAGAACCCCAGACAGCTGGCTATATTTTAGTTTTACCAATATGTAACATTTTACAAGTCTTTTTTAAAGTATCTTCATCACTTACCAAATAGAGCATGATACATGTACATGTAGATGCCAAAGTCAGGGAACTTTTAACAGATATTTTGGGACAGCATTTAGTGTCTCTGTTAGTTTGTTTTTAAACAGCTGTAACTTGCTTTGTTCTTTAACAGATGATGAGCAAGCGCAAGGCTCTAATGCCTGACGTGTTCAAGCGGCGTAAGCGGGTTCGAGTAGGGGGCCTCGTAAGACCCACTCCTTCCAGTCCGCAGTGGGGGTCGGACAACGAAGAGCACATCAGCGCTGCCGCGCCCAGCGACACGAAGGCTGCCATGATGTACCTGTGCTCGCTGTTCCCCAAGCAGATGTACGAGGGAAGGATTCCTCCCATCATCATGAAGCATCAGCTGTACAGTGTGGTGAAGAATAAGACTCTGGTAGACAGACAGCTGGTATGTCCTGTCTATCTGTTTAAAAAAAAAACTGTTTTGTTTTACCCTTGGTCAATGGGGGCTGCCATCTTGGTTTGTTATGCCATGGGTAGGCCATCTTATTGCTTGTTGTTGGCCATGATAGAAACTTATCAGCAGTCAAGTTGTCAGTGTTTTGGTTTAGGGCTGACGTCATAGTTGCGTTGCGCAGTGGAGTGCAAAAAATGGGAACACAACTATAGTCCGTACACTAAACCTTTGAAAACCCTTCTTTTTCTCAAAAAGTTTGGTCCATTTTGGAGACTTTGGGGTTAGAAGGAATAGGTAGGGTCTAATCTTTCCCATTTTGGTCAAAATTTGTTCGTTTCAGTAGTTAAGTTGGCGTAAGGTAAAATATTAGTGGTTTGGTTTCACATGCCCTGAGTGGACTGTTCCAGCCAGCGTAGGTCAAAGTTGAGGGCTGCTTTCTTCTGTCAGCTGTTCCGAGTGATTGAGCTGGTCAATTATCTGTTTTCTTTGCATGATTCTAAAGTAGACAGTTGTGGCTTTCTGGTGCATAACAATTTTTTGGGCTTGCAATTTGTCAGTATGTACTTTTCTGAGCCCTTATTTCATGGCTTCCTATGCACAAGTCTGACTCTGGTATCTGCCCTCAACACTCATCAGTCAATGGGGGCCGCCATCTTGCAATTGGTTTGTGTTCTCATGGGTATACCATCTTCTTTGTTGTTGTTGTTTTTGGCCATGATAGAAGCCCATCAGTGGATAAGTTGTCAACCAGGCCACACCAATTCATTTACTTGGCCCCCAGACAGTTCCAAAGAAAAGATTTTAGAATAAGAACATATAAACACATATATAAATAAAGATCTAGTAAGAGGATAAGATGAAAACAAGGGGCTGATGTACATGTGTTTCTTTAGTTTAAACAATGCGAGTTATGAACTTGAATCTGACTGTATACACACTCTTCAGACTCTATAGTTATTATCTCCATGAAAAATGGAGATATAGTTTTTGGTGTGTCTGTCTGTCTGTTTGTCTGTCTGTTTGTGTTTCCGCACTAATCTAGTCAGCATAACTCAAGAACCTCTTGATGGATTACAATGATATTTGGTATGTAGGCAGGTGTTGTGAAGCCGAAGTTCAAGTCGATTTTGGGCCCCCTGGTATGTGACCTTGGTACTGCAGCAGAACTTCCGTTTTTGTATCTTTTGACCTGGACGTGCTACTAGTATGGTCTTGGTCATTTGCATAAACAGGATAGTTCATGGAGATATGAGGTCTACGAACTCTTGTTTAATCTTGATCTTTGACTAAAACATCATTTTTAAGATCTGAGAACCAGAAAATCAAATTGATGTGGCCATTTGATACATAAATTTTTTTTTGGTTCCCCACATTGATAACTGTTGTTTATCTAGAATGACCTGAGAAATGCACATGAAGTGAAGATGATGAAGTTAGGGAATGAAGTGGATGAGTACTGCCTGGTCTTCACTGAGGACTACAAGAACCACATCACAACGTTTTATGGACATGAGCTCTCCAAAACTGTTGGTTAGTTTTGTTTTTGTTTTTTTCTCTATCTTCATATAGAACAAGTAGGGAAGCTTTGTACCCCGTATCTGCATGAAGTATTGCAGCCATGTGAAACAGATTATAGCATGGTCTCTATGGAAGGTCAGTGGCACATGCCATTAATTATAGGGGTGCAATTACAATATTGTATTGACGATAAAAGTACTTACGGTGTAACAAAGACAATGTGCATCACCACGCCTAACCAGGCAAACGATATGCTAAGTTACACACCAATGCGACAACAGGATCGTGAGTTCTAGCTGCGAACGCGCAAACAAAAACATTTCCAATACTCCCAGAAGGAGGTCATCCTCCTTCCCAGAGTAATAAGCTTGAACTAGGCCGTGTTGTGATATACATAAAACAACTTTTATAACTCACTGTGTGTATTACATGCAATGACATTGATCAAAACGTGATGAGGAATACGTCAAACTTCGTTATACCAAAAACTGTCCGAAAGCAACCAGTCAGTGATAAGATATAGCCAATAATCCATGAGCTACATGGAAGACTGTACCTTCCAGTTTCAATCAACCACACTTTTTCCCTCTCAACCAATGAGGAGGGCCTGTATATGTAATTATAATCTGGGACACAGTTTATTCTTCTGATTTTCCTGTTATCTATTTAGATACGCTAATTATTATGAATGGGGGAGTTGATCACAAAAAACATGATTTTAGATCATTTTGTGAATAGTTTTATTATGTTGGGAAGTCACTTGTTAACCAAGTTCTTTTATGTAGCCTAGATTTTTTATCTATTGTAAGCTGATGTTATGGTGACTGTCTATCAACTTCTTCAGGACGATAATGATGACTGGTTCTACTTTGCACTGCAGCTAGATGGCGCTGCTGCAATGCAAAGAATGCAATCCCAAACGTTATGAGGGGGAATATAAACTCAGTCACATTTGGGACCACATTCTTTACACTGCAACAGATACAGCTATAGCTGCAGTATTGTCCTGATGACAGACAGTACGAAATGTTGCCTTAGGCAAAAACACTTGGTTGTATATAGATAACATCCATTCATCCATGATGATTTTATTTTCTGTTTCTGTCAACACAGAGCGGTTCCTAAAAGACGTGGTGAGCAGGACCAATGAGATGTGTGTGACCCAACAGATCATGACGGACCACAACTTCACTGATGTAGAGATCACGTGGGTATTTTGGCTACACCTCAGGGGTGGAGACAATTGATTTCCTTATTCTTTAGACTATGATATGTATCATTCTTCTATGCAGAGCCTCGCTCGCAGCCTATACAATATACCTTGGGGAGAGCTCTGCTAAGCCGGGCTGAGGTTTTTGCTTTTGTGTGTGTGGCCTCTAACCAGACTCCAATCAGAGAATTGCCTAAATTTTTTCTTCAGGTAAAGTTGATTCTCAGATTGGCTAACAGCTGGTTAGGGGCCAAGGTATATTGCACAGGCCGCGAGTGAAGCTCTGCATAGGGGAATAATGTATATCAGCCATTTGTTTATTCTTTTATCTTGATTATTGGCCATGCCTCTGGGGTAGAGACCTTACAGTTCATCTTCTGTTGTAGACAACTGGTGAATGCTGGTGTGTTGACGGTCCGTGACTTGGGGAGCTGGTGGCTCGCCATTCCAGGGGCGGGGCTCTTTGTCAAACACTTCACAAAAGGCAAGTCTTTAATTTTTTGGTCAAAAACATTTACAGGTGTGCCTATTCATGGCTAAAATGATTACCAATTCCACTAGGGGGCATTATTGCAGTATTTTGTACTTAAGCTTCAATGACAAAAACAAATTGTAAATCAAATACATTCAGTCTGTTTTCTGGTTGCTACTCTGTCCCTAACATGTTTCATTCAAACAATCCCAGGCAGAAAAGCAGTTCTGGCTTCCATAAGAAAAAGCAAGTACAAAGAGATCCTGAAACAGGTAAAATGTTCAGTCATTCCATTGCCTGCATTTCTTTAATTTTCTGTTTAGCTAGCATAAAATGTTGAGAATAACTTTGTTGCTCTTGTTCACTTTAGGAATTGGAGTCCAGAAAGATGACTGCCTCCGTAAAACTAGGGATGTCTTATCATATCCACGATATCATTGGTGGTGACCTGGTCACATGGTATGTCTTGAGACAACAATAATATAGCACTTATAAACTAAGGACCTATCACTTTCGATTGTTTTGTTTGAGAAATACCCGGCAACTTTCATTCTTATTGTTACATATTGTGCAGTCATCATCTACTCCTTTGTTGGATACTGTAAACACGTTTACTTTTGTGATAGTTTTGTGTTGGGAGGGGAAAGATTTTTGTGGTGTAGGAAGTTTGTTGGGTGCAATAGCCTAGTTGGTAGAGTGTTCGCCTTGTACACGGTAGGTCGTGAGTTCGAACCTGGCCGGGTCATACCAAAGACTTAACAAATGGTACATACTGCTTTCTCTGCTTAGCACTCAGCATTGGGGAAAGAGCATGGTAGTTAAACACACACATCACTACCAGTGGATCAGCCCCCTGCTGTAGTGACTTGCACAAATCTGTGTGGCCCGAGGGCTATAGAAATGGAGATGGGCACCGCCCTAGAAGTCTTTTCAGGACGCCCGGGTCACTTTATCTTTGACTTTAATGAAGTTTGTGATTGAAACAATTCTGCAGTACGGTAGAATGGCAAAACACATGTTTGCGGTGTTATGATTTTGTGGTGAAAAACAAAACCAATGGGAACATTTCAAGATTGACCATAGTCTATCACACTACAAAGGCTAAGCTATTAATTGTGTGATGGTATCATCAACATGAATTTACCGAAAGTCTTTTGCCTTTACAGCATTGAGACTACATCAGGAGAGCTACTGAGACTGAAGGATGACTGATCTTTATTTGTTTATTCATTTGGCATCACGTACATTGTATTTACATGCCAGGGTTGCCCAACTAGCTTAAGCTATTACAAAGGGCAACCCTGGCATGTAACTGATGACATCAGGCATGACTGATGACTTCAGATAATGACCACTGTTGTTGTTATGTCATTGACATTGTAACAACATGATATGATGTACCTGAGAATATCAATTCATAATGCTGCAGAAGATCAAAAAAGAAATTATTTTCAACAAATTGTGAATTCTATGAGAGCCTAGGTCCTCCAGCAACATTGTTCAGTATTTTGAAGCGCTCTTCCATTGGTTTTGGTCCTGTACAACTTCTCCTTTGTCCATCATTTTGTGTAAATTTTACTAGTGTGGTGCATGTTCTGTTCTATTCTATTCCATTGCTTTAATCTTGTGATAATGTCTATAGCTATAATCTACATGTTTGTAGCATTTGCTGGAATTACTTAAAGGGATCATTCCAAAAGCTTATTGGTTTAAGGTTCCAACTTAAATAACAATATTATCACTCTTATGAGTGGCTAATTACTCTGTAAATAAAGACTGTCTCTAAAACACTCTGTGTCTGTGTTCAATGCAATGCAATGATATTTCAAGTGTGTAAACGTCTTGACAAAATACAACTGTACAACCATGTCCATCGCACACATTACATTGTCGTGAACATGCCATCCTCGGTTTTCCTGACTTTTGGCCATGTGCCAACGTCTACTTCCTGCCAGCTTGTGGAAGAAATTTGAACGCAGGACAGCTCAACCTTTGCATCCTGCCAGTTTCCTGTTACAACGCAGCAAGGGAACAAACTTGGACCCGGACCGGTGAGAACAAACCCGAACACACACCAAGACAAACTAGAGTTCCACGACCCCATATCTTTGCCAAATGATGTTAACCTTTTTGACTGACGGATTCTAAAGGTGACATTGTCATCTTATAAAAGGCTATTCTTCATATTTCATCATAATGTTAAATCATCTTAACTAGTGTAACGATAATACGTTGAACAAATACTTAGTGTTTTTATATGATTTTGCCTTCATTATGAAATCTAAGTGGTCAGGAAAGTTGAACAAATGACTAAGCACACAAAAGTATGATATACCGAACAATGTGCGGATGTCATCCATATACTCGACGAATGAAAATTGCCTAATAACGTTCTTTCAGCAGGAGGTAAGTTGTCTTGTTCAAGAAGACTGTGTAAGAAAAACTTAGCCCATTAAGTGGCTCCCCCCGGCGCCCAAGGTTATATTGCACCGGCAGGTGATCCACACACCTTACAGCATTTCTGAAAGGATAATTGGATTTATTGAAACATAAATCATTGCATTTGTTCAACGTCCTCTTGTTTCACAAAATATTCTTCAACTTTGGATTTTGAGCCCTTAAGAAAGTGGCAATTTACTGCAATGAACGCTTGACCACTTCCGTTTGCGAAGAAAACATCAATTTTTACATAATGCCCCTTTGTATATGGCGAAATGTCTTACTTATAGCTTAGATATCGCAGTTCTTGGTTTAAATGGTCGTATTTTCAAAATCAAGTTCAATTAAGCCATAATATCTCAAACCACTTTTGGAGTCTTTCTCAATTTCCCCATTCCCGAAAACAGCGAAATTTGGCAATTTGTTGCTTTTGCCGATACGGCCGGAAGCGGTACTGCAGGTTAGGCTCCAATAGGGTATACACTCCTATCTTGCAAATTGTATACAAAACAGTAGGCTGAAATCCAGTGAGCACTCTAACAAACAGGTCTTGAAGTCTTCACAGACATTAGAGATGACCTGTAGGGCTTTTAAAACACGCGTTCCCATGGAAATGATCGATTTTGAGGTGCTGGGTTGTTGCTCATGTCACATCCGTCGAAGCGCCGCATATATTCATGTATACATCAAGTCTTGTCCGTAATTAGTAATTCTAGAATATCTACAGACATCATTTGCTTTCCCTTGTGGACATTGACCTTTTTGATACTCAAATTCACCAATTTCTGGACACTATATCACAAAACGATATAACAAGGGCATACGCCGCATACCTATAAAATAACCGTTTTGCTGCATAGACAGGTTCACTGAAAAGGCTGTACAAATTTGTAGCAGTCTGGAATCGTAGATTAAACTTACTTTGAAGGATCTACGTCCTTCCCTCTGTTATAAAGAGGTGATTTCAGGCAACATAATGTTGTAAGGCATACAGCACAGTGTATTCAGTAAACCAGTTTATGTAACATGCCTATACATATATGTATGACATGTACGTCCTTGTTATTTATTCCATTGTCTGGTGTCGAGATCTTTAACATATATGTACGCGAAAAGTTCAGTAAAAGGTTAAAATCTTCAAAGGAAAGTGAATGAAGACCACATAATCATGCTTAAATTACTAATTACGGACAAGACTTGATGTGTACATGAATGTAGGTGGCGCTTCGATGGGAGTGACAAGAGCTCCACCCCGGACTTTAAAATTGATTCTTTCTATGCCAATGCATGGTTTAGAAAGTCTTAGAAGTCATTCTTAATGCATGTGAAGTCTTCCAGGCCTGTTGGCAGAGTGTTCACCGGCTTTCAGTCTAATGCCTTAAAGGCACCCAGAGCATTTTATTAGACTTGAAAACTGGAAATATTCTAGTAGGCGTAATCTTTTTGAAATTGAAATTTAATGCCATTGTTTACCACATTTGCGTTCGGATTTCTTTTCAAACGTGCACAAAAATGGAACAAAAATAATCTACGTGGTGATCTTTTAATTTCACGCGCCTACTGTAAATACTGTAGATACCATGGCCCCACCCACCTCCGTCAAAACGTAGACATGCAAAATAAGAACATAAAAATGCAAATATTTGCAGTCACTCTCTCATTGGTCGAAACGATAATTGTGATGGACAGTCAGGATCCGTCTATTAGGGCTTGGATTTCTATCAGTTCTCACCACACAACGACATCGTATCTTTGCTCATTCTGATTTCGACATATAATGGTAAAGTGTTATTGAAACTTACTATGTGTAGAAATGACAAGAAATTGGAGTTTTTTCATTCAAGTTTCAAGCCTCATAAAATGCTCTGGATGCCTTTAAATATCTTCACATTTTATATGATGGGAGTATATACCCTATAGGAGCCTAATCTGCAGTACCGCTCCCGGCCGTATCTAGAAAAGTGGTAAAGGAGGCCGTCAAATTGCCAAATTTAGCTCTTTTCGGGAATGCTGGAATTGCGGAAGGCTCGCAAAGGGGTTATAAGTTGTAAGGCTTACTTGACCTTGAACTTGAAACTGTGACCATGTAAAAGCAAGAATTACAATATTTAAGAGATTTTGCCAACAAAGCAATGAGATATTGGGTTATAAATGATGTTCTCTTTGTGTTTTACCAATGGTGATAAATTTCCCGTATACTGCAACTTTCTGAAGGGCTATACATTATAATTTCAGTCGCATTTAGTATAACGATAACACGTTGAACAAATAAAACAGTGTTTCTGTCGGATTATCAAGGAATTTATCCAATTTTATACCGTAAGATGTCTGAATTACTTAACTTAATAGTGCAACGGTGACTGCTATGGTAGTTATTAGCATAATGTATTCATCTAGATATGGTTAGTTAGCCAATGTATGGTGTTGTTTGATCGGGAAAATACATTTCATACGTTATGCATTGTTCTTTATGGTGTACTGGTGCCAGAAATAGTTTATCAAAATCAAGTTCAGCGGCTCTTGTCGCTAAAATGCTGATGTTGCACACTAATATTTGCTTTATGTAATAAAGGAGACACCATATCAGACCACAAACGAAACTTACATGGGTCTTAAAGAGATCTAATCCGGACTTCAAGCATAATGGTTCATGGAATGATACAAATGTAGTTATATGTCATGGATACCGAGAGTTAAAAACGGGTATGAGCCTGAGTTAAAGATCGGTATTGTGTTTAAGGAAGCGGCGTAGCAAATTAAATGCTATATTCCTCTATCGGAGATGTATTTTAAACCCATGAAGGGAAGAATAGAAAATACACAGAAATTAACTTGATAACCTTTGTCTTGTGTAGTATTTGACATTAATCTACGTTTGTCTCTCAAGAAAATTCACTAGCCTGGAATCCATCCTGTCCTAATTATTGTTCAGTCCTCTAATCGTTTCGAAGACTTTCTGGCAGAGAAGCATCAAAGCTAGACTAGTGTTGGTGCCAGGGTACAATTTACACCGCTGCAAATTTCTACACTACTTGTATTTCTATCTGTCTCTTTCACTTGTGGTCTAGACACCAAAAAGAACAAATGGGTAAATTATGTTGATGTACACATGGGATTATGATTAGGACCGATTTTCTATGGCAAACTGAGATATTGTTTTTGAGCCTCCATAAGGTACGATACTTGAAATGAATATACGCACAAGTTCACATTACACGTTTATTATCATATATTCATATGTGAAAGTTTGATAACAGATATGTATACTTTTCTTGATCTCTGATCCTTTCTTCTATGACATGAAAACATACATTACATTCCTTTAAAATAGACTCTGTGCATATATGTATAACTCGATAAAGAATGCACAGTGTCCGTGATTATTCAAATCAGCAATATGAGCTCTTACAGTGTCAGAACATCTGCATCCGGTTACGGCTGATTTCCTACAGCGTACCCGAGAAATGTCAAGAACTGCAAATGGCGAGAACATGTGCTCGTCCAAAAATAGAAATTAGAATGGAACGTGCGAGATGTCTAGCTGCACAGTCTAATACCACATTTGAAATGTATGACAAAACGAATGAGAAATCAGAGAAAACGTTCAGGAATATATCTAAATGTGAAAATGTTATATATTTCAGGTAGAAATTGCAACCCCTAAGAGAGCCTAATTTCAGATCATTCAAAACCGGAAGTGAGAAAAAGGCCTGTATCTTGCTAACTGAGAGACTTCCACTCGAAAATTTCGGCTTTTTGGGAATGGCGAAACGAGAAAGGCTCGTAAAGGGGTTGAAAATCCATATAAAGTTTTGTTACTTTAATCGCCATGGTGCCATAATTGGAGTGTGTATGTGTCGAAAATGTGTAATCACTAGATTGAACGAAATCCAATGAAAAGGTAAAGCCTACAATGTTAACCAAAGTAAAATAGGTATCCACTTTAGGTTTGTTTTTTTCTTCTGTTCAATTGAAGAGACATAAAAGATACATGTATAAAAAGCGTGTCTTGTTGCATGCTGTATGTTAAAACTTTCATGAACAATTCTGCACTTGCCAATCTTTTCAACTTCTATATCAAAGATCTTGCAAAGATTCAGTCTTGAGCATTTCATAGTGATGGACAGGTTTGCTGCACATCTTCTTCCAGTCGCTGGGCGGCGTCATTCCTAATCTCGTCATAGCACCTGCTTCATTCCAAGATTCTACCGGCAGTAGAAGTTTGGGGCCATTCCACCTCGATCGTGTTTCTTTTGGCTTCTAAGCCTTTCTCCTCCGTGTGTATATCTGAAAATACATTTGATCGAAACATACATACATATAAACATGTTATCGTTCATATAAGCCCGCTTTCAAACTCCTCTTCTAGCCTGTTAGGGTGTTCAATTGCCTTGTAAAAGGCTAATAAGCGGAAAAATTCAAGCAATTTCGAGTAAGCAACTCCCTGCGGCACAAGGACGCCACTATTACTTAGCGGAATGAAGTAGAACTGCAACTAAACCTGTCAAGGCAGCAGAACACAGTTTTTTCGCCTTTGGGAATTTCTATAGTTAAGGACCACAACATGACCGACATCGATACCGATGAAATTACAGTAGCGTACCCTAAAATATAATTAATATACTGAATTCGAGGGTACAATCGATAAGATAACAGTAAACGAAAAAAAAAGGTTATGGTTCTGTTACATTTTGACGCCCTCTGCCTACTCACCCCAGCGGTCAGCTGTAAAGGTCCGCCCATTTGTACGCCAACGAACCAAACTTCATAATCTTATTCGTACGATCCAAGAGCCGGCTTGCTGTACTACTGTACACATGGTACAATAAAAATGATGTCTCACTGGCTTTCACGGTAATTTCTTTACACACTGTTCAAAGATTTCGGACGTACTATTTTCTTTACCGCTCAGGTGCGGATACATGCTGTGTTGTCCGGTCTCAGGGTAATGTGAATGCTGGTTGGTTTTCTTGATACACATACGGATAATACTCACAATATTACCGCACATCACACACTGTTGTATACTGATTGGTCAATGTAAACATTTTGACCAATCAATGTGCAGCTATTGCATTTTGGCGCCCTCTGCCTATTCACCTTAGCAGTGAGCTGTAAAGGTCCGCCCATTGTACGCCGACTAACCAAACTTCATAATCTTATTCGTACGATCCAAGAGCCGACTTATTGTACTACCGTACAGTAAAGATAATGCCTCGCTAGCTTTCACGGTAATTTTTTTACAAACTGTTCAAAGATTTCGGACGTACTATTTCTTATACCGCTCGGTCGCGGAGATATACTGTGCTGTTCGGTCTCAGGGTAATGTGAATGTTGATTGGTTCTCTTGATATACATACGGATAATACTCACGATATTACCGCACATCATATATTGTTGTATGCTGATTGGTCAATGTAAACTTTTTGACCAATCAATGCGAAGCTATTACATTTTGGCGCCCTCTGCCTTCTCACCCCAGCAGTGAGCTGTAAAGGTCCGCCCATTTGTACGCCGACTAACCAAACTTCATAATTCTATTCGTACGATCCAAGAGCCGACTTATTGTACTACCGTACAGTAAATATGATACCTCGCTGGCTTTCACAGTATTTTTTTTACAAACTGTTCAAAGATTTCGGACGTACTATTTCTTATACCGCTCAGTCGCGGATACATACTGTGTTGTTCGGTCTCAGGGTAATGTGAATGCTGATTGGTTCTCTTGATATACATTACGGATAATACTCACGAGTGATATTACCGCACATCAGACACTGTTGTATGCTGATTGGTCCATGTACAATTTTTTGACCAATCAATGTGTAGCAATCATGAAGCTTTAGTCAACCTGTGGCATTTATATCATTGACTGCTAGGGGTCGCTCTTAAATATCTAATGTAAAATCGTATTGCCGACATTACTTATGTGCCATTCTTTCGTAATCCGCATAGTAGCGCCCTTGACACGCAGAGAGTAAGGGTGACGAGTGTCCGATTGCAGCCAATGTGTTGTTTTCTATTGTTGAGCGGAGAGAAGTTGTGAAACTATGCAATAAAGGTAACTTTGGTGGCATAAAAAGGCTTTTATGGCTTCTAATCTTACTACTTAACTAAGGAAAGGTTGCCTGGCGTCATGCAAATCATTGAAATCGCCTTGACTTGCCATGAACGTAGTGTTGATCCCAGCCGATGCGTCTCTGTGTGTGTTGAACCGTAGATAATCCCATTTATCATTCAAGAATCAACCAAAAGACAATTGATTGACTTATTATTGATAAGTATGATCGAAAGTACCCTGGCCTGCTCATACGTACTCGCCCTGCTGCTGATTCGACATCTAGCTGCAAACAGAGGCAGGCCGTCGGTTTCTAGCAGTCGTTGCCCCCCTCCCCCCAAACAAAACGGTAACTAGTGTGCTGATATATGTTATAACTGGTCATGAAAAAATATTGAAAGTGATGATGAAATGGTACAGTCAACAGAATAGAATAAATCTTTATTCAATATCATACACATTTTGAAAGACATAGTACATGTGACTTATCCATACGGTCCTAGGTAATACCTAGTAGTGGTGCAGGTTTATTTGGTGCAGTGTACTCTCAAAGCAGAGGAGTGGGTCCGGCTGGTTTTTGACGTGTTTTTATGTGTTTTTGTCAGGCTTTCTGTTTTGTCCCCTTTTTGTTATGTCGCCAACCGTGTTTTGGACAAAAATGCCTAAACTGAACACGTTAAAAACCAACCGGACCCACACCTCTGCTTGGAGTGTAGTGAGACTGCCCCATCTGTTTATTTATCCTGATTTGCATGCTTGGTCATTGACTGTGTAAAGCACCATCTGAGCTCTCTACATACCAAACATCACGATGATCTGTCGACCCCTTCTCAAGTTATTCATGTCCGAAGGTCAAAACAAAAACACCCACTGCAGTTCCAAACAAGACGCTAGGAGGCCCAAACTTCACAACTTACTTCCTGTGGCATGAACTATCTACCACAGAAAAATCATGACCATAGCACTTTCAGAAAATATGCCCCAAAATTTTGAAGCTCCGCTGCAGTGCCTTAGGTACCCGCTAGAAGGTTCATTATCGAACTTGACCTTCCTTTCTGTAAACCCTACCCATCCACTCAATATCAACCATGAACAGCTTCTCGAGTTATGCTGGCGACATACAAATACACATCCACACAAAGACAGCTGCAGTACCGATGGAAAATGCCAAGGGAATCATTTTTGAACTTGACCTCCGTTTCCACATCATCTGCACACCTACAGAAAATCATGATGATCCATCAACGCTTCCGTCACTTTTCTTGCCTACATAGAAACACACAAAAATTAAAAGTCTGCTGCAGTACTGTTGAAAAACTTAAGGATAGCCATTTTCGAACTTGACCTTCCTTTGCACAACCACTACACACCTACCAAAAATCATAAAGATTCATCAAAGCTTTCTTGAGTTATGCTCTTGACATACATACAGACCCACCCAACAGCTGGCTCCACCAAAAACATAATCTTCTCCGAGTACTAGTACTCGGGGAAGATAACAAACAAACCGAACACAATACCTCCGTTTTCACGGAGGTAATAAAGAAAACAAGCATATGGGAAAGGTCAATCTTTTTTATTTTGTTTCTGATTGTATGATATAATACATATACACAAGCTACCTCCTTGCCTAAACCCACCGCTGGTAATATTTTACACCATATATACATATTTGTATTTAGATACATATCACAGGACCCTGTGCTTATAAAGTGCACAAGTATTATTATCATTGTCAGCTTCCTGAGTAGAATACAACATGGTGCAAAGACCATGATAAGGGGGTCTAGTTCAAAAAGCCGGGGTTCAACAAATGTAGGCTGACAAGCTAAATAACATTTCAAGGTGGAATAAATGTGTATTACATGTACGAACATCAGCCCACTTACAAAACAAGTGTTGTGACAACACTTTGGTGTACAGACTATTCCATCTAAACATTTCAAGTGGGGGAATCAGGATTTCTTAAACCTGTCAATTTTCATCTACAAGCCTATATCATCAAATTGTTCTTGACCGCCTACTTTCAGATTTGAGAGAGACCCCCCTCCAAAAAAAGAAATAGAATAATCCTAAATTGAACAAGCCTCTAAACTCTATTTACACCATTCAACATCTTGTCTCATTTTCATGTAGGTCAAAGGATAAGTAGTTGACAATAAGCCGATTCACAGTTTGAACTGCACATGTGCAGTAAGATGTATTATGGGTAATAAGTCAAAGGTTACTGTCCCTAACTTGCGAACAGTTCTTGTCTAGACCATGCTTCACACCATGTCCAGATGTTTTCTTTCTATCTAAGGAAACTTCAACTTTGACATATTACCCACAATGCATCTTGCTGCACATGTGCAGTTCAAAATGTGAATTGGCTTATAAAGAAGTGTATGGGCCAAACTTGAAGCAGTAACAATTTTTTGCTCTATCCTTCCACTTCTAGCAAACTGTCAGCATACGGTCGTGAACAAACTTGCTTGACAGTGTGTGTTTGGAAGACTCCCTTGAGATATACAATGTAAATAAAAGGTGTTTCCTTTAAAATACAGCTGACAAAATTTTCAGGCAACTATAAAGGACAGAAACAGACGACCCTGGGTCCCTCCAGGCCAATTCATTCCGGCATAAATTACAATTGCAGCAGCCAATCATAAAATCAGGACCCCTTCTGTAAAACTATAATAAAAGCGATTTTTCAGACTTCTGTGTACATTATAGTTATTTGTCTAGCAACAGGGAAAGTTTTGTAGAAATATGGCATCTCCAGTTGGGTACATTTTTCATAGGTGTGTGTTTCAAAATACTTGTCTGGACCTCATAGACACAACATCTAGCAAGATGTTGCACACCTAAGAAGTTGAACAATATGACCATGAAAGAAAAGCGTTTTTCATACTAGTCAGAGAAAACACAGAAGTACATTTTAGATTTATGTAATGGGGAACAAAGTGGATACATGTGCATTGCACTTCTTTATACTGGTTGTGGAATGAATGCCACACAAGCTAAAACTGCATCCAATCGAAAACAGGGACTCTAATATATGTAGATAATCATTGGTCCTAGAAAAATACATCTACATGTACAGGACCACTAGGCTAGCATCTTCATCCTCCTTTTAAAACCTGCTGTAAAATCACCTCTAAAACTTGTACAAGTGGTACAGTCTATTTCAAAACCTTCACAAATGACATCCTATAGTAGATCATACCATTACTACCTCAGGGGAGTGTATCACTCAATAATCTTGGCTAATAGACACACCTGTCCAGTACATGTAAAAAAACAGCTGCCCTTTGTTTTCATACTTATTACATGCTGATTTTAGTATGCACCCCCTTCCATAGCCTGTCTAAATCATGTTACTTGTGGCCCCCAGACACTACATGTTTTTGTAATTAGGCCCTCTTAATACGGACCATTTTTATGTAAACGTCACACATTAACTGAAATATGGGCTTCATAATTTGGGTTGTTATACCGAGATTCCAAATCAAATGTTTCTGTTTATCTGTTTTTTGCAAGTTTCGACAGTGATTCCCACAATGGCCTCCTATTGGTAGTTAATTGGTAGTTCAAATGGTTCCAATGAGTTAGAGGTCTATGTCCACAAACTCGAAGCGAGAAAGGGACCGTTATGCCCTTGGACAGCAGGAGATTGTGTACCACAGACTACCCATTTTACTTTTTGTGCCCTTTTTATCTGAAAACAAATCTACATGCTAAATTTTGTCCTAAGTACATTGTTTATTGTAAAATTTGCATTAAGAGTTTATCATATAATCTATAAAGACGAAATTGGACGCTTCTTTTTCCCCCCACCAAATTGAATATAGAACCAAATGGACTTGGCTTAATAGATTATTTCTGAACAAGAGATACAGATTTTGGTCTGTTTCTACTATGTAAAAAAGATCAAACCACAATGTTGCCATTGCAAGCATTTAAGTCTTAATTCCCTAACAAAGGGTGTACCATAAAAACCCATATCCTATATGTCAACTTCTCACGGATCGTGACCATCCCTCCTAACGATAACTTTGGAAATGTCAAATCTTATTACAATCACCACTTTTCTCTACCCTTATCTTGACTCACAAATCTTAGTCTGTCACTGTCAGTAAAATTTAAACTGCAGAGCACACCAGGCTATTAGCTAGCAGGGCGTCAGCGCATCGTCTGGACGCCCTACACTAAGAAAACATGGAAATTAGATGCCCTCCTTTTGCAGGGGAAGCCCAGAGGACGACCTGTTTCCCTGGTAATTTCACATGCACATGCGTTTCCCCTACACTCTTACTGTTGTTATTTCCTCATACCAGAAACTGACATGCAAGGCTACCAGGTAATTAACCCATAGAGCGCATTGGGTAACTGTAGTTCCGGTTGGTCCCCCACCAAAGTTTTGGACACCCATTCTAATAAAACCTAGCTAAAAGCCTGGAGCTCACACCATGTATTAGGCTACACTAACCCCAAACTAAGAACCCTCTACCCTGTTGTCATCACCAAATGTTGTGGCCTGTAGAGTTCAGTAGGAGGAAAGGTCGGTGGGCAAGTGGGGGGGCATCTGGTCCAGGTGCTCCAGGACGAAAGACGCCACGTCGACGTCCTGGGTCTCGTACCTCTGGATGAACATGTGTTTCTATGGGTTGGACGAAGAAAAGGTTTCGTGAAGTTACACCACTGGAATCACCAGATACGCAAAGCATATTCTTTGACAGAAACTGTAAATTCATTTACTTAAATTTTTTTTTTCCGCGGAAGAAAGAAAAAAGACTTTTCGCTCTGTTTAAAATTTGCAGTTGAAACAGTTCAGTAGTACAGGAGGGCCTGCATGGGGGGTCCCGACAACGCTCTACGCTAAATTCGGAGGGCCAGCTACGTAATACGCTAAATTCAGAAAGCCTCCCTACGCTCTATGCTAAATTCAGAAAGCCCCCCCTACGCTCTACGCTAAATTATGGAGTGGTCGGCAACGCTCTACGTAAAATTAAAACGGCCGATTACGCTCTACGTAAAATTAAAACGGCCAATTACGCACTACGTAAAAGGGGCATGCAGGACCGCGTACAGTAGTCATACAAGGGAGACATAGATGTGGTAAGCACAAAATGAAACCGCCGCAAAGCCTAAGGATTTACATTTACAACTAAATGCTAAACTGGAAGATCAACATGAAAACAAAGTTTGTATAGGAATCATTGCAACTTACCAACAGTTCCTTATACTTCGGTCTCTGGGAGGCATCCTTGGTCAAACTGTGGAGGAAAATAGTGTAAGTATTTGATACAATTTTTTCAAATCTATTAGTGTGTATCATTCTAGCTTTTGTTTTCTTATTGGCTATGATATTACGTAAATATGCCTCATTCATGTTATACATTATGGAACTGCTAGACTTTTTACCTTTGTGATTACAGATGAAACAAGGTGTAGCCAAAAACGTTCGTGGAATTCTTAGAATATTTGTGGATCAATCTTAGTGCTATACTAACGGCTCTGCCTCTGAGGCATCGTCAAAAAGACCAGGCTGTGTACCCACCATATATTGACAAAGTTGATGAAGTCGGGGGAAAAGGTGTGTTCTTTAGGGTTGAGTTGCGGGGGGTCACCCTTGACGACTTGTGAGAGCTGGTCAAAAACACTGTTCCACTTCGGATACGGGAACTTTCCTGTGGCCAGCTCCATCTGGTAAAGATATTTTTTTTTAAATCGTATGAATAAATGAATGAAAATGGGCCTTGAGTTAGCTTTAACTTACGAAAAAGCTAACAAAAATGGGTCTTGACTTAGCTCAAAATGGATCTTGATCAGCTTAAGCTAACAATTTAAATAGCTATTCTTTTACTCTCAATAAAAAGTGCAGATAAATGAACTGACTCAGAGGAAATTCTACAAGCTATTTCTAAAGCGCCATCTTGTGATCTTAAGCCAAGCTGCATGAACCGAAATCTAAATACTATCTAATCAACCTGCAGCTGAACATGGGTTTATATTCTCAATAACAAGGACAGATAAATGTACTGAGGAAATTCTACATGCTCTTTCTGAAGCACCCTCTTGTGATCCCAAGCCAAACTGCATGAACCGAAATCTAAATACTTTCCAGTCAACCTACATGGGTCTATGTTCTAGAGGCAGTTTTAATTTCAATTTAAGCTATGAAACTTTTTGAAATTTAGTTATATGTATCCATGTTTGCTTTGTTCAGGATTTACAGTAGTGCTTACAAAAAGATGAAAGTGACAAAAATTCTCTGGAACAACAACCACTTAACAGTACTAGTAATACATGTATTTCCAATACTCACCAGTGTAATACCTAAACTCCACACATCTGACCTGATGTCGTACCCTTGTCTTGACGACATTGGGTCTATCCTCTCCGGCTGGAAAACAAAGTAAAAGCACAGTTTATAACTTCTACTCAAGCTGGGAGGCATAGAGTCTCAAGCTCTGTTATTATGTTTATGTTATCTAGTTATTTAAATGTTATCTAATTTTATGTAACAAATTTGTTTGGGGTTTTCCCCCAGGGCTCCTTTAAAACCGCCTGCTGGCGATAAGATTTCCCCTGGTGAAATAAAAATAAACAAACAAACAAGCTAGCAAAAATGTCAGCGCAGGGGAGAAAGTTTATGTAAAACTTACAGCCATGTAAGGTCTGCAGCCAGCGTCCCTGGTTTTGGCTATGGAGTCGACCAACTGGCCACTGATGCCGAAATCACACATTTTGATGTTCCCTTTCCTGTCAAGTAGGATGTTAGATGGCTTCACATCTGCAAAAAAAACCCACAAAAAAACAAATATTAGACCAATAATATCCTGTTGGAACATTGCATTACTTATGGTAGATGTATTGAAAAACAAAGGCACACACATTGTAGGGGGTGTCCCTGTGGTGTAGTGGTCTGCGCTTCTGTAACTAGCCACATCTGGTTCAAATTACTTGGACCAGAAGGCCCGGGTTCAAGCCCTGGGTAGGACAACTCTGGACAAGAGGCTTTACAAAGATGGTACATACTTCAGAAACAGTATGGAAATTAAACACTCCACTGCCAGTGGACTAGCCCCCTGCTGTAGTGATTGCACCAGTGTGGCCCAGGGCTATGAAACGGAGATGGGCACTGCCATATACACCTTATGGTGTGGGAGGATTAACTAACACATTGTAGAGTCCAAAGATGAGTACTTGCCTCTGTGGATGATGTTCAGTCTTGTCTTCAAATAATTTAAGGACTTCACAGTCTGAAAGTAATAACAAAGACAGTGTTTAGGGCAGACATCGAAAATCAATATAAAACAACGTGTGAAATTATCATAATATTAAGATAAACTAAGCTCATATCCATGGCACTCCTACAAATAACTACAGAATTGTAATCTATCCTTAATACGTTGATGAAGGTTAGACATCAAGGTAGTAAGATACGCCCAAAAAATAGTTACTCAAGCAACAGCTACTGGATAAAATTTTATCCAGTTGCTTGAGTAACTATTTTTGCCTAATCTATGCTTAGTTCTTGTCAGTATTCATAATTTATTATGCTACTCAATGTTATTAGGAATATTTGGGACTTACTGCCACAGTGACCATGCCCAGAATGTCCTCTGGCATGTATCTGTTCAGGCTGTAGATGTACTTGTAAAATTTGTCAAAGGATGTGTCCATGAGTTCCATACAGATCCAACAGTCACCCTGAAAAGAAAGCACCACTTAGAATAGGAATCAAACTAAAAAAAAAGATGATTCTATCGACAGGACATTGTAGACTGCTGTGCAAGATGGAAAAAAATATGTTGAACAATGGTGGTCCTTGAAAATCTGTTGCTGTTCACAGCATTTGACTTAAAATGTATTTGCTCCCAAGGTTCCAGTTCGGAATCGTTTTGACCCAATGGCCAAATAGATCCTAAAATAAGACGCAAATCCTAGGTTTTCTCGATAGTTTTGGCTCCCGATTTTTCGGCTATCACTATAGCAGTGTGTTATCTTTAATAATTCCTGAAATATACGATCTTCGTAGCGTTTTACGGTTTCCGAGTTTTGGTCGTCCGCGAAGACTTCCTGGTATTAGTGCGCAATGACAGTAACGCGGCCTTGTCGCCTGATTACCCGAATCGTGCGTTCTATGTGCGTTTTGCATGGTTTCGCACCATCGGGGATTGTGGAAAACGTATCCTCACGATTTTTTTCATTTTTCCTAATTGCACAGACAGAATGATGACCTTTATTCCCATATCAGTCATTATCCTAGGAAAACTTTTATTTTCCTTCCAGCGGCCTTGGAAGAATGCCCTAAAAGTAGCATTTTTTGGGAATAAAAATTGCTTCAAATGACAGTTTTCACCAAAAATGACGTTTCCACAGAGAATATCAAATTCATCTGTCGTTCGAAGGCAAGGCATCCCTATCCATCGGAAACATTGAATTGGCCGAAAAAGAATGTTTGGAAAAACGCTATTGCCTTTCTGGGAACGAGTCAGGTCGGCCCGAATTATTTTTAAAAACTCCGAACCGAGACCCAAGCTCCCGGTATACACTATTACTGTAACATCACTTCCTGTGCACACATGGTGCATCATTACTTCCTGTGAACATCATCAATTCTTGTGTACTTCTGTTACACCATCACCACTTTCTGTGCACATCTATTACATCATCAATCTCTGTGCACAAATGCTGAGCTACACAAAAAACTTTTCAAGTTACTCTGACTATTGTAGTAGAGTTGAGGAAAAACAAATCACAATTATTTGACAATGAGGTCCAACAATTAGAAGACAAAATAAAAAATAGCTTTTGGTAAGAAGTTAGTTAAGATTGCCACTAAGACACACCTCCTTGAAGAGCGCCCCAAAGAACTGTACGATGTAGGTGCAGTCGTTACTCCTCATGACCACATCCAGGTCCATCAGCAGCTGTTTCTGTTCACGCTCGTCTACTGTGGAGCGTATCCTCTGGAGGGGTCATGTCAGAGGTTAGAGGTCATGTCAAAGGTTAGAGATCAAAGTACTGCTAATGATACACTGAAAGTTACAAATATTCCAAATGATTGCAATTGCAGATGTGCACATGATGATTAAGTGGTATCCTGTCGGTATACAGTGTGTACTGCATTTTCTATGAGACTTGGCCTCATTGTTTTAAATTCAATGTAAAAACCATCTTCAGACAATAGTAATTCTTTGCATGTGCTATTGTCTATGATAAAAAACAATTAAAGGAAAATACTTTAAAACCATTCCCAAAAATGATCTAATTCCTTGTTCTTTGGTCCTAGGGCTTTCAAGACACACAAAACGTCCCAAAATGATCACAATAATTCCATAGAATTGAATTGACTCTCCTTTTTACAAATAATTTTCTTTTTAACCAAGAAAAACATGGTCTCCTTAGCAGAAGTACTGAAGGTTATTTTCACCTTGACAGCCATGGTTGTCTGACTCTGCTCATGGCACATCTTGTTGACGGAGCCAAATGCACCACGGCCGATTTCTCCCAGGTCTACCAGGTCGTCCGCTGTGAAGTCATAGATCTAGAAAAAGGCAATGAAAATGTGTAGAACTGTAGTAGGAGATCTAGTTACTATAGAACTTTAGTAGGAGATCTAGATAGTGTAAAACTGTAGTGCAATACTAGAGTCAGAGCCAGAGTCGAGCATGTAGCAAGGTTCACGTTGCGTAGGATTACTCTGTTTGGTGTTAGATAGCTAGAGTATCAGCACAAAGTATTTTAATTAGTTCTTGACAGTGACCGTATGTAGTTGTACGAGGCTGAGACGAATGTTACGCATGAAACAAAAATCAAGGATACATACTAGACTAGTTCTACACAAAACCAGCTTCATTCTAAATTAGAGGTTATTTATACCGTTTACAACAAAATCCTGACTAAACTGCCAAGTTAGCAGAAATGTGGACAAAACTGACCTTAGTTACTACATTGTTTCAAAGCAAATTGAACCGAACTGCTTAAATCTTAAACAGTATTATGTCTTAACTACCAAATATTTAGGTCAATTTCATTTGAAAGATATATCCATGTTAACAAGATGTTTGTAACAAAAATGTATGGGCAAACAGCATACAAGTGTTGTTGATAAAATATTATGCTCACCTTGTCCTTGATCTTGAGTTTTCCAGATTTATCCAAGCTTTCCGATCGAATTCTCTCTCTGAAATACAAGGAAAATATGGAGAAAAAAAAAATTATAACATAATAACCCTAACAAAAATACCAGATCTACCTACCAATTCCCTTCCTGGTATATGTGAAGGTTTCCCTTACAAAAGGAGTGAAATGACAACACCAATGACTGGGTGTGGACGGTGAAGCATGAGAAAATTAAACAGGTATGAATATCTTAAAAGCTATTATCAAATTAAACATTTAATCCTTGGACCTGAATGAAGAGCGTTGACAACATGACCTACATGTACTGAAGGTACGGGTTGTTTTTAACAATTATTTTGAATACAGCCTTTTTTTTTGCTTTTGGAAAATTTGCTGTGAAACAGATCTAGAACACATCAAATGTAAAAAGGACACTTATGATACAGTATCAACAAAAGCAAATCTCCCTATTACAAGAAACGAACAAAGACCAACTATTTCAATCCCAAAAAGTAAAACACCCTAAAAATCCAATAGACATAATTCACATGCTTAAAGTGTATGCACTGATGTCTTGACCAGATTCTTCCAGTCCGGCTAGATTGGTAGCTACAGCGCATGGCCAAGCTGTCCTCATGATCAGTTTTTACACACAGTTTTTATCTCATTATTTTTCTAGGTCACTCCTGACGCAAACCGAGGACATCAACGCACATCACAATGAATAACTAACCCACCATGCCCCTAATGAAATGCAAATGGCAACTAATTATTGACGCACAACTTATTCATTGCTTCGTGATCAACTGGGAGTAAGACAATAACGGCATTGGCATGCCCCACAACACAACGCTTACACATACATGATACTTAAACTAAAACCAATCTACACTGAACAGTTAACTTTATTCAAGACATGCATTCACATGCAATCTACATTACTGGGTGATGCTATTAAAACATTACCGCAGAAAAGAGGAACTGAAAACAATTGGTATTTTTTACAAGCCGTTAGTTGTGTGATACCGATTAATGCAAATTCTACGAACAATGAGTTTCGATCCATATTCCTCTTCCCGTCCTGTACACCGCCCCGCGGCGATGGGGTTGGGGGGCTCGACCTTTGACCCCATCTGTGTTAGACAGTGGCATGAGGATGACGCTGAAATCTTCAGTTATGTTTGAACAAGGCTCATCTTTTGAAACAAAATTTTCCCTGTTCTGTACAAATACTTTTGAAGTACTATCATTTATAAATCAAAAGACAAGGGCTCGTTAGCAAGTGGCTATTTACTAGACAATTTTTAATGGAAAATCAAATTAAACAACCATTTCTGTTATAAACTACATCATGTATCTACTTCTGGGGTAATACAGTTCTCACATAAGTCCTAAACCAACATAAAAAAGAACTGCTGTGCTGTCTATTTACACTGACCTGGTCTTATTCTAACATACATCTAGGTACTAGATGAACATAAGATCATAATTACATTTCTATGTAAATGAATTAGATCTATGGGTTTAGAAGCATTAGTGATAATCTATATTTGCAAATCAGTACTTCTGCGAAATCAAGTTAACTGATACTTGTTTACCATACTGTTTTCTATGCCTACTTACAAATAGGTGCCCTAGTATAACATAACACATAGAAAAGTTTCAAGAAAAAGATTTTAAAAATACATATTCATAACATATATAGTGACAGATGGTAGGAAAGCATAACTGACTCAGAGTTTTTTACCCAATAGGCATAACTCATCGGTCATCCTATTTACAATGGAGTGAATCATGAAACTGTTAAATGGCCAAAGCCAGGTTCAATTACTGATCACTCTAGATAAGTTAAAACGCATGAGACACCGCTAGATGTGATTCACTCCAGGTTAGTATTCCATACATCCATATATCAGCAGATTTTCAGGCGAAAACTATGCCCAATTTTCTTGTAAATCCCAAATTTGGTGACCTTCAAAGAAGTTGGCTCAAGGTCATTGACAACTTGCAATGCCAGCTTTATGAATACCATTTGCTGTTGGACCTTGAGTCCATCACAATGGGTGTACAGTACATACATGTAGCAGAGTATGATGAGGAAATAACAATCTGTGTGACTTACGTTTACCCCCTAAACTTGAATGGTATGAACCAGTTATGTCTATGAAACATTTGCTGCCGGACCAGTCTACTGTGTAACTTAGGGAGGTTCTGGATGTACTTACAGATGTGGAGGGTATGGACTGGTGCTGGTGGGACGGTGGAATGGATCCTCCTCTGGTTCAGGAGACTGGGGGCTCAAGTCGAATGACAACTTCAGACCTTTCCTCTTGGCTGCTTAGAAAAGAATATAAAGTTTTGTTATCATTCAGAATATATAGCATTTGATAAGGACAGTTTAAATCATGTGTGAAAAAGACATTGGAAATTTGCAAATCTGACAAATTTTTAGACAAGATCTCTACAAGTATGATTAAGTCTATGACAACTAAGAATAAATTCTAGTTATGTTAAACTTAAAGGGTTTTTCAGCATGATATTTCAAATAATGATATCTTTAAGCCTTACAGTTACAGTAAGTTGTACATCAACAAATTGAAAAGGCTCTATTTCAACCATTAATATGATGTAATATGATACAAACAATATTTAGTTCCTTGTGGTACAACGCAGGATGGTAGCATGGTTTGGATAAAAGAATATAAGCATAAACATAGATGTAAAAATATGCATGCATACATGAAAATCTCTCACTAGTATAGCCTTGAGAGTGCTGTGGCTTGGGTCCAAGGTTCATAATACAAACATACATGTGCTGAGGACGCATATTCCTCTGTCACATAATGAACTCTTGACAGCCTTTATACTATAGTATAGGACAACTCCTTAAAAGGATCAGTCTGAAATGTGACAAATCAGCAAGATGTCCTTCAACCTTTCCAAGTTGTGCAGTATGAGCTAAGTTCACAGAGGGTAGGCAGAGGCGAACGTGAATATGTACACGTACAAGATGTCAAGTTGAGATGTAGTCAAGAATTACACGTACGCTGGTGGCCAATGGCTATTGCTACTGTAACAGTACTATATCATGTACTAGTATGGCAGTCTACAGTGCTCAGGTTCAGACATACAACTAGACATTCATTGACATGTTGCATGCATGGGCATGACTGACGACGGTATACGGTCGTGCGACTTTCGTTGTGAGCGATTACCGCCATGCGACTATTTAGAAAGCCCCAAAATACCGTTGCATGAGGTGTCTTGACAATAACAGTCCCACGACTATTCAATCGCCGTCTATAGCCGGTCTAACTATTCTTTATATCTTGTGCAAGAGTCTAGATCTGCATTGGAGGGCGAGGGTTTGGTTGGCAGTGCATTACAATTCCGCAAAATTCTTGACAAGTTGTTTTAATGCATCACGGTAAATTCAGAAACGCCCCTAATACAAGTTCAACCACTCATCAACTATGCTTAACATCAAAGGACACTTAACATAATCATGATCAATATGAATTACGTACTAGTACTAGTAAAGACGAAGTAGTAAAGTTTAAATCATGCCTTATGGAAAAACGTTATTCTGGCCACCATGCAATGGTGAAAAGTTTTTGCTATGACACTGTTTAAACAGCAGATTGTAACTTCAAATAATTTGTGTGTGTGTCCGATTATGCTATTCTCAATATACATGTATGCAGCACTGACTGGAATGCTATTCAATGGTTACAAGGCAATATGGGTACCGGGGCGAAGTCAGCCATCTCTGATTGCCTTGTTTTTCCATTTTCCCAGTAACAAACAATGCCTTATATGGTTAAAATTTCAAATGTTAACCGTCCTAGTTTCCCAGAAGCCGTTATGTACTGAATGACCTGAGCTGAGGGCATGAGTCATTCCTCTGTCCCTTTCATGACGTGGAAGGGTGAGTCATATACTATATATACTTGTACACCGCACATGTGGTCCAGGTAAGGAAACTTTCAGGAGTAAACACACACACAGGAAGGGAGGGGTCTACTAAAGGCAGGATAGGTAAACAGCTTAAGGAAATCTAATTTCTTGTAATCATCTTTAACAGTGAAAAACGTCCCGCATTCGTATAACTATAAGCACTAAAATACTTGTAACATTGCAAGCACACAAAGGGAGATATTTGTGCCCGGGCTTTAGCTACAATAACACGAAATCAAGACAAGATACGGCGTCTTCACAGCTCTAGGTTGTTCGTGGATGTTTTCATGAGAAATATACTAAAAAGGTATGATAATATTTTCAAATATGAAGGAAGCGTTGAGGAAAAATATTTCTCCCGCTTTTTTTTTTTTCTTCACACCTGCCATTTTTATAGAGACTTTTGTAACTTCTGGCTGCGTTTGTTTTGGACATAATACGTCATAGAACACTAACAATAGTTATACAATGATCTATGTGGAGTGAGTAATACGGAACTACGCTGCTGGGCTCGTGACGATGGTTAGAACAAGGAGAAAACCGCAATTTCCTACCTGTCTGGCCGCCGGGAGACCGGGAGGCCATGATCATGCTCCTCCGTGCCAGGTACCGGAGACCCCCGGGAAACCACCCCCGAAAGAACACTTCTTCTCCAAAATATCGCAAAATTCCTTTGATTCCTGGCTTCCTTGACGTCTTGGCTATGTCTTGGAGTCGTGAAGTGTCGCTAGGAATGCGTCAAGGCGGTGTAAAACGGCGTTGTTCCGTGAGTAACCTGGGAATATTTCTGGCCGACACACAAGAACACGGGAAAATCCCCCAGGCCAAAAAATTCACTCCTGACGTCACGAGTCTACTGCGCCTGCGCAAGGGTCAGGTCAAATGTTTTCATTACTCCGATAATGTAACGTATGTCCGCTTATACTGTAGTATCAGTCACTACCAGACAAAAGAACTTGGTTGCTTCAATAGAAAGTAGTAAGAATTGGCCGAATAAAATTGAGATATTCCTGACCAAGGATGTGTAACTCAAGCCAGTTCATCTGGCAAATTATTCCCCATTCGGCCAATTTCTACTATCTTTCTCAGCAACAAAACAGGCTTTTCATTTGATGCCATTTTTTGTTTGCACCGAGTTGGATTACAGTGTATGCCTCTTATTACTCCTATATTCTGCTGTTTAATAGACTTAACCACCAACATGGTCACCGGGATTCAAATTACACGACTATATAGTTATGAAAAGCCTCAGATTTAGCATACAATAATGTAGACGGTTTGGGATTTCACAATCCTTTGCACTTGGCAGGTTTATGCCACAAAGTGTAGTAGAGTTTACTGGTTTCTACTATACTATATTAGTTACCTAATCTGTTTTAGAATGTTAACACTTGTTTGCTAGATGAGCCTACTTGCTTGTACACACACACACACATACACACACACACAGTTCACATGACATTACTGAAAGAACACACAGAACGAAAGAGGTCTGACACAATTTTCAGTGTTATTGATACTTTCTGAATGTTGTTTACGTGTTACCAATGCACAAACACGTCAAATACAAATGAAAGCAAATCTTGCAATGTAATATGCAATTGCAAAACAAAGTCAAATTGAGTGATAATTGTCAGATACAATGTACATGTATTGTAAGCTGTACAAAATATACAACATATGTAGTAGTACTAGTGGTGCGGATCGAAACCCGAGTTTAGGTTTAGGTTCGGACTCGAGTCCAGAGGTTTAGGTTCAGGTCCGGACTTGAAAGTCCGGACCTGAACAACAATTTTGGAATATTTTTTCCGTGTTACATGTCACATTGCAAATTGGCAGATATTTTACATGTAATTTGAAAACTATATATACGAAATTATATACAGTCAGTAATTAACACAAAGGTTCAGTTATAAACACAAAAACAGCAATGTTTTCATATTTTTCTAGTGAAAATTTCACGATCTAAGGAAGGTTTAAGATGGTTTGAAACAAAAAGGAGTGTATAAGTGAGAGATTTTTTTTCAAGTCCGGACTTGTTTCCAGACGTTTAGGTTTTTTTGGACTTGAACCTAAACGTTTTACAAGTCCGGAACCGGTCCGGCCAGACCGATCCGCACCACTAAGTAGTACCATATCTAAACATTTCAAAAGTCATGTTGATGATCAGTTTATCATATTCAGATATTACAAGAACTCAATCAAACATTCTTTTGTTAAATAAATTCCCATCTTTACGTTAGCCAAGTTCTTTTTTGGTCATCTCTTTGTTACAGTAACATAGTTTCACATGTATTTCCACTGTATTTCATTCTGTCTATAATATTACAATATACTTAGCAACAAACCAGTTGTAGAGTAAAGCTGAACAAGACAGAACTCATTTGTTTTGGAAACTCTTCAAACGACTCATATCTGTTCACTAATTGTTTAACGTTTCAGTCTGACACCATTCTGTGAAAGCACTACAATAATAGTTGTGTTCCATAATACAACATTGTGCTTGCTTCAGCATTCAGACCAAGTGACAAGTGACTATCACAACAGGCACTTCATGACTAAGGTGACGAAGACTATTTGTCACAAGATGGTGAGATTTCAACTTCATATCATATTTGTAGACTTACATCAAGGACATCATTGCTTACATGTATCTGTATCCATACATCAGGTCCTGATGGTGATTCTAATGGCACAAACTACAGCATATTTTTCTTAAATTTGAGGTGACACAATGACGATAAGCTAGCAGCACAGGCTGTAATTTTTGCATCCGTTCTCTAGTTTACGTGTCCTACACTTGTCTACTGCAGTGCCAGAGAAGATTGAGAAGATACATCTAAATTAGATTTTACGTTCGAACAGACCAATTTGATAAATCCCATCTTTATGTTAGCCAGGTTCTTTTTGGTCATCTCTTTCTTACAGTAACATAGTTTCACATGTATATAGCATTTTCCACTGTATTTCATTCTGTGTAATGTAACAATATACATAGCAACAAACCTGTAGTAGACCAGATTATTCTCCAAGCAGAGGTTTCTCCTACTCAGACTCTCTGTTTGGAGAATAGACCAGATTGAGATTTGATAAATCGGTCTTGAACAACATAGCATACAACTAGATTGACCATGAGAGTCAATATCCATGACCAGGAACTGACTGAACATTATGAACATTATGACTGAACTTAACACAACCAACACTTGGAAAAATTGGGACTTACTGTAATTTTCAGACCCGTGAATTGCTTTGACATTGGAGACATGTGACTGCATTAAAGGGTCGTAAGTGCCCGAAAATTTGCCCGGGTAAGTCCCAATTCTTTCAAGTCTTGCTTGTATAAGTTCCATCTTTATTCATAATGTCATTTACATGTACTAACACAGATGAACTTTCATGCTAACACTGAGCATTGTTTCCACATAACATCTTTTAACTTTTTGGCAAAAGAATTCCCTACATTTAGTAAAACATTCAAAACAATTCTACAGAAAAAAGTCTTCACGTACAAACATAAAGTAGCCTACTGCTACAAGTGTGACTTAATTTGATATTGAACTACTATTGCACCATAAGTGTGACCTTTTATCAGTGAGAATGATATTACCAACACTCAAGTGTATTTCACTTTATGATTTCCTGCAACCATGGCACTACTGGTTGCCAGTTCATATTGTTCATCAGTACTCTAACAGTATTTTAGCCAGTTTCTCGAAGCGGTCCTTTTTCTGATTAATGTAGACCTGCGTGTCCCACAGCATTTTGATAAGGTGCTCGTCACTTGTCTCGTCAAGCTGGAGTTCGTCAGACAGAGGGGGGTTGAACCGGAAGAAGGGCAGACCAATCATCTCGCACCATGCACGGGAGCGGTCCACCATGCGACCGTCTGAGTCCGTGGCCTGCAAAAGGTCGGGTGTATAAGAAATATACATATTCTGAAACAAGTTTGAACTGTAATTTCCAACACAAAAATTGATAACGTCATGTTATGCAGATAGCACACGTGACTCCGTCAGAGCAGTGACCACTACTTATGATCCACTGCTCACGGAGTCACGTGTGCTATCTGCATAACGTGACAGATGAACTTTCAAGCTAAAATGTACGTATTGTATCATACTATATCACTGTGACACTATTCACTAGTAAAGTGTGGCAGGAAGGAGGAATTTGAAAACATGAACAAATTCAAAAGTTAGCACTCTACAGAACAGAGATACAATGACATCGTAAACAAAGTGGCTTAATTTCTCACGTCTAACTTAAGGTCAAATGTATACCAAAAAAGGAGACAGATTATGTATGAGAGAATCTTAAGTCAAGGAGGGGAAGACCAAAAAAAAAATTAAAAATATTTAAGGCAAAGCATCTACACTTTCCACTAATAATTCATATTTGCACCAAGTTCAATTTAAGCCAGTCTTAAGGATGACATACCAAGTCAACAAACATCTTGCCCAGCTCCTTCAGACCCATCAGAGACTTGGCAGCCTCAAAGACTCCACTTGGACGGAAGAAGTCGACAGATTTCACCTCCACAGTCGGTACCCTGCCTGTCCCCAGGGACACCATCACAGCCAGCTTCCTGGCTTTCTCTGGGGAACCCTGAGAATAAGAAGCAACATGGCGTCAGCTAGTAAAAGTAAAGCAGTCATCCTAATTGGGGTGATCAAGCCTGATGCTTTCTCAAGTAGCTAGTGGTAGTGCAATACCGCTACTGTTTTTTGGTCATCCCTACTCTTCTTGATAAGTGTGTTTGATTCTTATGTCAGCTAACATTACGTACAAACTTTAAAATGTTGTCAACTTCGGTGTACTTTAGAATCTCCAAAGCCCTAATGTAGACTCCTACGCAAACCATCTGGGTGCCAGGTGTTTTCTGATCACTCTTGTATGTCCTTACATGGCCAACCTTAAGCGATACACCAGCTCACAAAAATTAAGAACATAATAAGACAAAAATTTCAAAAACATGTCTTTTAAGTGGAGTCTGCAACGTAGGATAGCCTTAATGTCTGTCGGCCAGAGTTAAACTTTTAACATCGTAATACTATGTAAAAATATCAGTTGGATAGTAACAATGTTTGTGCTAAGCCTAGCTTTTTTGAGCATCTTTTTCAGAATTTCAATGTCAATACAAATCTAAATATGAAGTGAACAACACTTTCATCATGTAGGAGTTGCTGTTCACATAATAGAATGAGCGATCCCCCCCCCCCCCCTCTTTTGCGAAAAGCTACTTGTCACAAAGTATGCATGATTTAGACTACCTTGAGTCTGAGGCTGGTGTTGTATTCGTGGATCTCAGTCAGAACATCCAGCGTTGGGTTGTTGGCAATCAGCCCTCCATCTAGGAAGCGTCCCATTGGTCGGAAGTAGGACGGTGCGGCGCCGCTGGAACGCGCTGCCCGCCACACAAGTTGTTCTGTTCAACACGATTAGGTATAAGGTTTCAGGAAACGAGCCCATTTTTTTTTAAATTGCTTTTTTCATTTCTTTATGCTTACCAAAACATATAAAGATGATCATGAATAAATCTAGTCAGTCAAAAAAGCCTGTCAAACAGTCAAAGAGAATCGGCTGTATCTGTTAGTTGCCAAAAGACTGCTGAATTTCAAAAATCGCTCTAGAGACTTGAACATATTTTTCAACTAAAATTTGACTACATCACAATGGATGAGTCTCAGCGAACTGCGAACATTAATCTCCAAAAATTGAGCAAAAATATCAGGATTGATAAAACATTGGGTGTATATATGATTGCCAAAAATGTCATTTTGAGCTTGCACACTCCCTGGTTGATCGATTTACCTGCTGCGGGTCAGTATCTTTTTTAGGACTTACCTGAGGGGAGGGTGACGGGCTGGAAAATACACTTTGTATTCTCGGGGTGCTTGGGTAGGTCAGGAGGGCTGTAGTTCCTGAACAGGTGCAGACAAGCTGGGTTTCTGTCACCCATGACACCTGTCACTATCACCCTGAAATGAAGAACGCAAAATGGTTAAAACTTTTGGAATCAGAATCCTTGAAGCAGGCACAAAAATATCACAATCTGCAAGTTCTCTGTTGATGACGTAAATGATAGTTACACAGTTCTTTTTTAACTATCATTTTGTACATGAAAGTACATGTGACTGGACAAGGTACTGACTGAAAGACCAATATTGCTCTCTCTCTGTGTATGTACAATTATATAAAAATTGAACTGTTGCATGCCTAGTATAAATGGAAAGATCAAAAGGAAACAATTGCGATTGTGACAATTAAAAAAATCTTCATCCTGTTTTATTGTACAGTATAATTTCAATAAATCTTACTTGGGATGAGTGACATCCGTCATTTTGGTGTTCTCCCCATACTCTTCCTTCAGGAATCCCTCCAAGGCATCGGAGCTGTACGGACGGGATCCTTTGAACACTTCATTCTTCAGTCGGAAGTACAGACATCGGCAGTATCTAGCTGTCTTGCCTGGCACAAAATATTTTACAAAAAAATCATAAACAGCTCAAACAGGAAAGTTACTGAGGACTGCAAGAAAATATATTTGCAAAATGTAATTGTCCAAAATGAATGTAATTGCAATTGGCCAAATTTGAAATATTTTCTTCAGGGAAACTAAAACACATTTACTAACACATTGGATATAGACATTCGAAAGCATCACTGACAGTTTATTAATGAACGTTATACTAAAAAGTACAGTAACTGTAAAGAAACATTGTAGTCTTACAGGTCAGGTACAGGGGTATACTTACATGCATTATTATTTGCATTGTCTGTTGTTATATTTAGTCAAGATGGAAAGAAAATTACGATCAGAAGAATGCTGTTCCTTTTTTAAAGGAGATCTTATAAGAGAAAATCTTCTTGACCAGTCCTACATTATTGTGTACATTACCATTGCATAACTTCTGCAGGATATTCCTGAGACAATAGAGCCATGTGTGCCCCCTAGCAACATATAATGGGACTGCAGGGTATGACAAATAAAAGCTCACCATGTGCAATTGCCAGTGCCAGGATGCCTCCTGTACTCGTGCCTCCGATCCAATCAAATAGGTCCAGAATGGGATGTCCGGTAAATTGTTCGATAGCCACGAGAAGCTGCGTGAGAACCAGGCCTCGAATACCACCTCCGTCCAGACATAGCACTTTGTCATATCTAGTAGAAGGGGAAAAGTCACAGCCAGACACAGGGTTTGTGTAGTTAAATTGTTAATATGCTGATAATATTCACATGCAAAGAAAAAACTATACAATATAGTCAATGAGTATCAATAATCGACATTGATGTAACACAAAGTTTTGTTCAAGACAATCCTTATCTGCGTCATCCAAAAAGGAAAAGTCCCAGAATTACATCTAAGCCAAAGTTTCTTACTGGAGTCAATCTAAGATGCCAATCATTGTCTGGTATGAACAAAGTAAACGAGATAACAATTTTTCGTAATGCAATATGGTACCTTTTCCATACTACTTATTTCTGATCAATTTCTGGGATAGCCCTATATTCTGATACCCCTATATATGTTCAGATATCCCTATGTTCTGACACCCCTATGTTTAGATGCTCCTATGTTCTGACACCTACGTTCCAACGTCCCTATGTTCCAACACCCCTATGTTAGGGTTAGGGGGTGTTGGAACATACAGGCATCTGAACATAGGGGAATAACCATTAATTTCATAATCAAAAATCCTCACTTAGATGGAGTTGTTGGCCCGTCCATTTGGTCATAACCAGCAGCAATGGCGGATGCCCCAACAGCAAGAGAAAGGATGTCGTCCATACCTGTTGGGATTAGAAAAATTCTGTCAAACCCTCTGGAAAAAAAACAACATACAGTTACCATCAATGTTTTAGCATAGAACATACATTGTAAATTTGTAATACCCTGCCTGTTTCTGTGCTTATCACTTGTCAAAATGTGATTTTTCTCTAATTTTTGTTCTGTTTCGCAAACGACAAAACAGACCAGTTTTGTACTGTACTACATACAAGCTGCATAAGACCAGATTGTAAGGTTTGATCTTCTCAAACTAGATTCATTGTGGTGTACCTTAACAAGCTTGAAGTGTGGCTTTCTGCAAACACAGGACCTTCGGCTTTACATCCCATCCGAGAGGACATCCCAAATCAAAGCTAGGCACTCATTTTTACCTGTGTAAAGTGAGTAGATAGGTGTAAAGTGCCTTTCCCAAGGGCACAACATTGGGGCCTGCTATGGATTCAAACCCAGAACCTTAATTCAGATTATAAGTCTTAACAACCCAAACCACATGTACACCTTTCCTTCTAGGCCACCTTTTGCCACCTAATAAACTGACAATTTGGCTTACGGGCTCTCTTACTTCTGTTGTGTGTTTTCTCCAGTGCAGCAGCAACAGGGGAGGGGAGTCCGTCAAACCCCCGTCCATGCTGGCAGCCATCTTTACATCCTGTCATGCTGGCATCACATCTGTATCGAATGGAGAAAATTTTGTTACAGTAAAATACCATGAAACGCACATCAAGAATAAAATATTTTCAAAATGAATGAGACAGTAATCATTCTATTATGGATGAGGACTCGAACTGCAGTGTAATCATAAGTAAATGTATTTGTTAAATTTGTAGCAGCTACTGTCCTTGGTGCTGAATTCCACTGTGGCATACATGTAAGTCTGCAGATTGACAACTCTAGGTGCAGTACCAGTGTCTACCACAGTGAGGCACTTAAAACACATACATGTATGTAATGATACAGAATACAGAAGGAGACACTCACCTCTCAGCCCCCACCATGTGGAGCATACCTACAATGATGTCCTTGTTGCCAGTGGCACTTTGAGCGGCAATGTGTCGCGGAGTTTCACCCTTATTGTTCTTAGCGTTTAGATCAGCACCAAACACAACCAAGACTCGGATGATGTCTCCACTCTCAACCTTGGATGAAAAGACATACAGTATAAACATAAAAATGTTTTCTGATGGTTCTTTTTATTTAATAATATGGTGAGGGGATTGCAGATCAACAACCAAATTCTCCCAGCAGTGCATATCCAATGGCATGGCTCCTCACATGTGATGCTATACAAGAGGTGCAGGGTCATTCTGATGACTGACCTTCAAGAACATGCAAGGTCATATTAACTTGCCATCTTTCTCAAGGCTATAATATCTTGACTTATCTTCCTTACAATAAACAAGGAATCTTTCTTTGACCCACAGCCCTATACGTGCCTTATTAACAAATTGGTTCTCAAAGGACACAGAAGAAACAGAAAGACTCATCGAAACATCTCTAAGATGCAGATTTAAGACGTTCCAAGCTGAGTGTCAGTCATAAATGTGCATGAAATCATGCAAGCAAGCAGTGCTTCTGTTGTGCTTTTTTCTTACAAAATTTTCCACTGATTTCAACTCACTTCCTCAGATGTATCCTTGACAGAAAGGACATGTGGCATATGAATATATTAGCTGTCTGTGAAGTTAATTGCTAAGAAAGCTTTTACTAGTAGACTAAGACAGCTGTATTACATAAATTGGTATTAATCTAAAGATTTACTGGGTACATTGTTGACTTAGAGTAGCTTGATTATCAACCTGAAGCATGCCATTGTCATCTTCACATTTATTATTATCGTCACAAGTCCAATTTGCTACTGGTTTAAACTTAAGGTAATTCCACATTGTTAAGGTTACAGGTAGCATTATACCAATCTTTCATATTCTTTGGTCCTTTTGAAAATTTGTTGTATCAAGTCAGATCTGTCGTATCAATAATAATTTTATGGAAAACTTTATACAATATCATAAAATGATAAAACAAAGTCCAGCATATTACTATTTTCCAACTGTCCGCATTTTTACAAAATACAGACTAGCTTACATTTACTTAAGGGGGTTGAAAAGAGAGATAATACAGATTTGGGGAAAATGTGTATATGTGGAGGAGGGAGAAATGCAAGCAGCAAATAGCTTACTTTCTCAGTTGTCTTCTTGTCAAGTAGGGTCTGCTTATGCGTTGCACAGAGCAAAGAGTACACACCAGAAAAGGGCATTTAACATCAGTTAACATATTTCCACCAGGGTACATTATTCCGCCTCCCTGAAAATATACGTCCAAACAGATCTCCAACCCAAAGTCTTCAAGTATAATGCACTCCTGTATATCAAAACTGTGCATACCCCTGGGGTGCTTCACGAGAGATCTCTCAAACCCACTATTTTTCGGATATGTGGCGGATTTATGTAACCTGGTGAATAAATGTTAATGGAGGCTAAACATTCGGAAAAATTCTTTCAATTTTGTACAAATACAGTGCATGCAACACCATTATCATGACCACATCAAGTAGCTTCATTGATGTATATAAGAAAACGTAAACACACAACAGAACATGTAGCAAATTGCACATTAAAAACACTTAAGCAGAAAACAATCACATTGTGTCAGTGCATTCTCATATATCTTCCCAAGAAACATATTATTAAACATATCATTAACATCTTCCAACAATAACAGAGACAATCATTTCTTGATTCATTGATTCAACATACAAAGCCAATGTGATAAAAGTAAGTCAGTTTAGACTCTTTGCAATTTTTGAAAATAATAGTAATACTCTACCAACTGCTAGCCAACTTTATATCCTATTAACTAAAGCTAGCACCAATCATTGTAATTTTCAATGGGAATGAAACAGTTACCTGAACAGCCAAGTGCAGAGGGGAGTTTCCCTCCTGGTCCTTGGCATTGACCTCTGCGTTTGCTATCATAATGGCAAGGACACAGGTGAAGAGTTTTTCCTTCACCATGTAGTGTAGAGGTGTCAGGCCGGTTGTGCTGACTGCTTCTAGTCTGGCTCCCTTACTCAGAAGGAGTTGGATGCACTAGAAAGAATGGTAAAAGATAGAGCAAACAAAAGAATGGGAAATTATAGTTTATGTTTATGTTCTTTGCTTTCTTTCTTGTTCTTAAAAATTGCAATTAGAACAAAGTATGCAGAAACACAGACACACATGTACACACAAGCACACACATCAAAAAGTAATCGTGAATGCATATAACACATTCCAAAAATGTCAAGAAAACTATGTGAACTGTGATGTTTGTTTTTATGTCATACCTGGGCCACGAAAACATTCGATACGGGTGTTCCGCATTGTGTGATAATTTTCTGTATCACAAGGGGTTCCTACTCTATCACACGGCTTCCATAGAATATTTAGAATGCATATTGAGTGCGCTAAGTGTGCCGCTGTCGAAAATTCGAATATTTGATTCGGTCATTGGAATTGCAGCTGTTAAGATTTTTGTTCGAGGACACCAACTTTTCTCCACTTCTGGCGCATTTCGCATTTAAATGTGTGTTTTCTCAGGTGGGAATGACATAAATGAAAACAATCCTACGGCCGTCGGGCAATCCTACCCGCGGTCGGGCTGGTACCTCGGGTGATACAGAATACCCCCTGTTCTATTCTATTTGTCATTCTTATGATATGGTCTAACCTACATGTACATCATTACTTTGAAAGTAATACATATGTGAAAGGATTCCTGGCCAAGACCTCATCAGTAACCATCAGTAACCACCAAACTTACAGATGTACAACCCTAACATGAAACTTGCTCATCTTTTACAATGAAACACAACTTCCACCAGCAAGGACTCTGTCCCTGAGGTGTTGCCAAAAAGCAATGTCATCTACAGTTCAGAAAAGGGGACGTTTCTCCCTACCTCAGGTGTTCTGGCCCAGTGTAGAGCAGTCAGACCAGACTGGGGGTCCACAGTGTGCACCTGGCGAGGATCCTTCTCCAACAATACGTCCAGACACCTGAGATGTGAAAAACATATACCGTCAAGAATCAAACCTCAATCAAAGCGACAATAAGACAAGTCTATATCGTATATGATAACTCTTAAGGGCAAAAAATCATCTCAACAAATGGACACCTTACCCATCTCTACTCAAAGTTGTTGTCTTTGTTTTTCTGATCATTTTAAGGCACTAGAAGAGTGAGGCAAATTTCCTAAGTGTGCAAAATGACAAACATGCTTGCAGATGTACGAAACAATAAGTATCTTACGCCAGTAAAAGCAAAATTGCTACTACTACTGCTTCTCACCATGTGTGAAGCTTGTCATTAGGTCCTTTAACTTTTAGCACACCAAAGTAGCAGTATGGATTCCAGTTCTCCATTAGATACAGGGTTAGGCAGCAGGGAGAAGGTTAAGCAAGATTATAGATGGTCATGCACATGTACAATCACTAAATATACTTACTCCATGCTATTGGCTTCCATAGCACTGTGTATGGGGTATCCCTTAGCCCCCATCAGTAAGACATTAGCCCCAACATTCAGTAAGATCTGCACACATTTAGGCTGGTTATATCTGCAGGCCACATGGAGGGGAGACTCTCCGGCCTGGTTCAGGGCACTCACCGCAGGGCTTCGGGTAGAACACAGCATCTAAGAACATTCACCACAAGACGAGTGTTACTATACATACGGAGGAAAGAGTCCACAATAGGAAACGTGACAGGGTTTATTCACATAACGGTGTAAAGAAGTCAGGTAGGGTTGGAATAGCCAGGGGAAGATGTGTTTTCTTGGGTAGGGATGGTGTTCAGTACCAAGGACAGGTGTGTTTCCTTTGGTGTAGATGGTGTTCAGTGCCAAGGGAAAGATGGGTTTACTTGTGTGTGTAGATGGTGTTCAGTACCAAAGACAGGGGTGTTTATTTGTGTGTGGATGGTGTTCAGCACCAAGGACAGGTGAGTTTGCTTGTGTGTGGATGGTGTTCAGCACCAGGTAGGTATGTTGTTTACTTGTATATGGATGGTGTTCAACAGCAGGGAGAGATGTGTTTACTTGTGTGTAGATGGTGTTCAGTACCAAGGCCAGGTATGTTATTTGTGTGTAGATGGTATTCAGTACCAAGAACAGGTATGTTTATTTGTGTGTAGATGGTGTTCAGTACCAAGGACAGGTATGTTTATTTGTGTGTAGATGGTGTTCAGTACCAAGGACAGGTATGTTTATTTGTGTTAAGATGGTGTTCAGTCCCAAGGACAGGTATGTTTATTTGTGTGTAGATGGTGTTCAGTATCAAGGACAGGTATGCTTATTTGTGTGTAGATGGTGTTCAGTACCAAGGACAGGTATGTTTATTTGTGTGTAGATGGTATTCAGTACCACAGTACCTGGGACAGATGTGCTTGCTTGTGAGTGGCTGGTGTTCAGCACCAGGAAGAGATATGTTTACCCGTGTGTAGATGGTGTTAAATTTGAGTGCACAGGAAGGATTATAGTGATTCAGTATCCTATAAAAAAGCATATCTAAAAAAAAAGGAAATCAAGATTCATGGTTGATTTTGAAATGTATTTAAATTTCATGACCAAAAAGAAAAAGATTCAAATCCCTGACCTCCAGCACTTCTGGGTTGCTCTGTGCGGCAAAGTGGAAAGCTGTGTTCCCCTCCTTGTCTGCCTTCTCCACTTGTACATTACAGTGCATGAGTTCACGGATACAGGCGAGGTTTCCCGCCAGACAGGCCAGGTGCAGGGGTGTACGGCCATTCTCCTCCTCCACCATATTCAGAGCACTGCAAGATTCAACAAGACGATAATCATGTACTTTGGAAATTTCTACCTTCAGCCTGCTAGGGTATCCCCTTGTCATAAAATCTATATTGGTTGCAAGGGTTAGACAGCAGGGAGAAGGTTAACCTCTGTTTAACAGCCTTTGCATGCAAATCTAAAAATTCTGAGCTATATCTATATTCAAGACTGAAGTTGTATCCAATTACTGCAACTCTGTTATTTGTACAGTAGAATCCGCATATCTGTATAGCCCATTTGTCTGCACAAATTATATGACTCCCCGAACTATACGACTCCCCGAATTAGCGATATTGACGTCCCGAAGGAGGGGGGTGAATAGGAGCTGTGTCGGCAAATGCACTGATGTTCAACAGAAACCAACGTTCTTTGTGGCCCTAAACAGACAATTTCATTGATTTTGGCAGTTTAGGGTCTTTATACAAACATTTGATTGTCGATCAGGGCCGACTTTGGTAACTTTTAGCCTGTAGTTTTGGGTCATTTTACGATAAAATCGGACAAGATTCTATACGATACTCCAAACTTTACGATTTTGGGCTATACAGATATATGCTTGTTTTTACCATTGAGTGAATGGTTAAATGTTTGGTGTTTTGGAATTCTATACACTGTCAGTCAGAAAGACGAATTATACAGAAAAAAGGTATACATATAATTGGAATCTACTGTATGTAAATTTGAGTATTGTTGTTTGTATTTATTTAGCCTCAGAATTCAGCCATGTAGATGACAGAAATAATACTTCGATGGCGAAGTTATTTTGGGAATGACTACGTAACCATTCATCATCATCAGATCAGGGGTTAGAACTCCTACCAGTATGCTGTGTTACTGCCGACAACGCCATTGTGACACTTACCCTGCAACAACGTTGTGTTTCAGACATTCTATCATTCCCAGGTGGACAGCCAAGTGTGCCGCTGACCAGGAGGGGTGCTTCTGCACCAGATCATTCAAGTTCTGGAAAAAAAGAGAAAAAATAGGCTTAAGATTATATAAAAATCTCCCATCTTCCATTTTCCCAAGGTACAAAATTAATGTAGGCCTTTGCGCTGGTCAGTCTAGAACATTGTCTCCTGTAATGTATACATGTACATATCTGTTTTTAAGACAACTCAAATTACAAAACAAAATCATTTCAAGTAATAGAAACATCAGTTCATCAAAGCAGCTGTTGAACATACTACTATACAGGTATATCAAAGAACAGTTTGTTCTTATACACAAGAAAAGCTGTTCTGTACCAAGTCAAGTTGCCATTCTAAAGTGCCATCTAGCTACTCCATGGAGTACTGCAGGTTGTCTTCAACTGCATTGCAAGACTGGGTAAAGACTAAAGTATCAAATTTCCAAGTTCATGTCAGCTTGCCTGTGAAATTTGGACAGTTTCATCTATTCATTACCTTTATTCCAATACAAAATTGGAGTTACATGTACAGCTAAATGGATTGTACAGGGAGAGGGCCTAGGGGCATGTTTATCTACATGTATATGATGTGGCTCAGTGGTGGTCTTCAGATTTGATTAACATGCATATGGTGAACTGAACTGGGTGGTGTTACCTGCAGTTTTGTGACAGAGTAGACTGACTTGGAGTACTGGTAGAAGGGCAAAAGTTTCTGGGTGTACAACTGGAATGTCTTCACTCCTTCTTGCTCTGAGGGAAGCCGGAATACTCTGGAAGAGAAATGATAAACTGATATGTCAAGCTTAGTTTATTGAGGGAATATTAAATACACCTTTTTTTTATTTTCATTACATTACTTAGATCTGAATAAATCTATGCATTCAATACTGTACTATTCCATATATTGAAAACTTCACAGAGAATATTCACCATTATAAGAACAAAGAATGAAAGTGATGCCCTATGAAGAAGAGTCATCTAGAAATTACACCTTGTGAGTAATTTGAGTAAAACTGTGTGTTACTACTTGAGAACCATATTCCTGCTAAGGCCACACCAATCTTATTTCAATTGGTTAACGGATTTTAAAAAAAAATGCTAGATTGGAAAATCAACATGAAAACAGAATCGCAGAGGAAAGTTTGTACTTTGGTGCACACAGTTTCAGGGAGTGAACAGGGTCAGGTGCAAGTTTTCACCCCAGCCTTCTGTTTTTATGATGTCCTCGTGCTGAAATTGAAAAAAAAAATCCATAAACCAAGAAATTAAATTGGTGTGGCCTAAAGTTAAGATTTTGGATTCAAATTTGTATTGGCTACGCAGTTACACCATGGAATGGGAGAGATTTAACGAAGACACACTCTTGACAATGTAGGACATTAGTGTGTTGGATAACATTATCAAGCTGATTTAAATTATGGTTGCTTTTCTACCTGTAGGCCTGAACACTCATTCCTGTGTTGTGCAGTACAGCCTCAAAACTCTGTCCTCTCTCATCTCTGTAGAGTGTCAGACAGTCTTCTCTCTTCATGATCCCGTACTTCCCATAGTTCTTTGTGTCCACCTCCTGCAGAATGTAATATATCATCAGAAAACAGGGACATGTCATTAAGCCGGCGTCACAATTCATGCAAGCGTCCACCGAATTTGTAGATCGCCCGAAGCTCGCCGAATTTCAAAATCGCCCGAGCGTCGACCGTCGTATTTCCAATGAAAATCTCGGGTGACGTCCGTCAAACACTGAAAACTAAAAATCCCTCATGAGATGGTACCATCTCTTGAACATGGACGATGTCAGAATCGCCTAACCTGGTAAAAGGCCGATATTTGCATCAACTTTTATTTCTGAAAATCGCCCCAACTCCGCGTAATCGACCGGACGTCGGCAGTACTTCGGCCGAAAATGCACATTTGAAGCTCACCAACACGTCGGCCGAGCTGAATTTGTTATTTGTGACGGGGGCTTAAGGGATATCGATTGTATTTGTCATTTCAGTTGGTGACATGAAGCCGGCAGCTCCGTGTATGGGGGAGCTTCAGGCGTTAGCCATAGGCGTCAACCCTCTGCAGTGGGTAAAACTATAAAAGAACCCTGGTGAACACACATATCGAGAAGAGTAGGTGGGACCCAGTGTGCTTGGCTAAAAACGTGAGCCTTAGTAAAGCTGCATTGCACTATCAAACTACTGCATCTGAAAAAGCAGATCATGCTTCACTTCAATATTGAGAATGACAAAATAAGAAAGATATCAATTACTAGTAATTGCTTAGCCAGTAAATGAATATTATACAAATACAAATAATTATGCAAAAATATAGATATTCAGTGTGTACCCTGATGGAGTAGGGGGTTCCCAGCAAGGGCATGTCGCTAACCAGGTTACTGACAAACCCTTTCACAGCATCTTTGAAGAAGGACATCTTGGCTGATTGGTATTATACCTGCAATAGAGAAATACAGAGAGAGAAAATACTGAGTTTGGTGTAGTTTTTGTACACTGTACATGTAGCGAGGATATTCTGTCAATACAATGTTGTTTCAACAATAAGAAAAAGAATTGACTAATATGTTAAGTCAATTTGTAGCAAAAACAAAATTCAAAATGTGATCACAATGATGTCATGCATATGGTGACGCAGTGGTAGGTAAAAGACAAAACCAGCGATCGCTCGTATAACAAAAGCAGATAGGTTTGAAATATTGTTCACATTCAATTTATACGAAACAACAGAAATTTGTAATTTCTAATGAATTGCTACAACAATACATGTTTTAACCTCCTCAAACAATATAAGATACAGTACCAAAGTAAAGATGCAAATTATTAAGAAGGTTATAACAGATGACATTCAAAATGCCCTTGAAAAATAAATTTCTAAATCATTATTGACCAATGTCACATGTTATTGATTATATGAATATTCTATTTCAAGAGGTCTAATATTCTTGAGTCAAATCTGTACAATTATGATGCAATAATTTCTAGGTCACTGCGCATTTATGATATATCTGATAATCATAACCTTAGTTTTATTTCTATTCATCGAATAGAAATTCCAATGGTCTAACTGCTTGTCTTATTGACCTAAACCAAGAGACGCTAAGCTATTTGAATTGTATATCAAAGTAATATTTTCCATAATTCGAATGGGACAACATGGACAAGTACAAGTCTGACAATGACTCATCGCATCCATAATCCTAAAAATCATTATATTGAGCACACGGGGTATTTTTCCAACACCAATTCTAAAATACGATCCTCTTAAAGGAATATCCCCACTAAAAGAATTAAATAGATGCTTACACTTTTCTGGAAAAGTTCGCTCATCAGAATATAGCGGTACCTTTGCTAATAAACAAATCTTGACAGCAAACCCGGAAGTGATGGTGTATGTTTCCCGTCAGGCGCAGCGAGGTGAATGAAATCACGTGATTTCCTCGTGACTTCCGCCCGCAGAACATACCAACATGATTGACAGGTAATCTAATCAGTTTAGTAAAGTGAAAGTCTTTAAATTAACTTTTTTTCAAACACAACTTACACTAGTAAGAATTCTTATTCGGATTGATGGGTTTTATATGTTAATAGTTAGATTTTCTATATTGAAATGGATTTTAGGTTTCCGAACTTTTCCCCCTTGGCTGGATGGTTTGTCCTATGTACGTCATCAGTAATAGTCTCCAAAGCAGGCTCTAGGAGGTGATTCTATGACTGATTCATCTTGAATATCAACCTAGAATTCCGGCTAGCTGGTATTCATCTAGATATCAAGTCACTGACTAGATATAAGAAAGCACCTGGATTAGAACTGATATGCCATAAAATAATATCAGACTATCATAAGCGACCGAAATTGTTTCCTATGGAGTCTGATAAGGAGGCTACTGAGCACGCTGTGTTGTGAATTTCCCAGACGGATTGCATTGCTGTGTGTACACATTGTAGATTTCTTTCCCGCCACGCACGCAGGGGCCACGCAGGACCACCGCCTTTTACTACGCCGTTTCCTGGACCCGATCGACTTTGTCGTACGGTACGTTGTGTGTCACTCGTCTCTCCAACTGTATGCGATCCCCGATTTACGTTATTTTGTGGTCTTACGGCGATGGTTTTTGGTGTAAACGGGTGAAGGTTTTTGTGATATTTGACAACAAAGGGACCGGGGGTGTGGGTAGGGCTAACCAGACGGGTCTCGTTTCCCACGTTTCCTTGGAATTTTCCAGCCAGACGGGAAGTGAAAGACAACACGACAAGTTTCTCAAGAAAACCAACATTTAAAAGGTGCTATAAAGACATGTGTGATGTTTGTTATTGTTTGTTACTGTTTGTAATTTGTGGCCCAGACGTTTGGGTACGAGTAACAGGCACAACGTGTGTGTGTGGTCATGAGGTCGCCTGGCATGAATTAGTTCGAGTAAATATTCCGAATTTTTGTCCCTGGCAGTGGGTAAAATATCACAGCTCACTTCTCATCCAGTGGCAAAATTATACATTTCTCTCTGAAATAAATGAGCGTTGTTGTGAAAAATGTACAGACGGAGAAAATGTACGTGAAAGGGGAGCAAGGGTCGATCACGAGACAGTCGGGTATGTGAACTGGCTATCTTGGTAATGATGAGTCAGCAAGTTTCAAGGCACCAAGTATGCCTGTGATGTGACCGCTCGGTCGAAACGGCTTAGTCACGAATTTTTCTTTCCTTTGATAATAATTCATTGTACGATTCCGTATCATCAGATTTGTTGTGTTATTCGGATTTTGTCGGAAATGTTGTGTTTTTTTAGGATGTATTTTAGCAGTGCCCAACCCCTTTGTATACCCTCGTGTTGGTAGGTTCCGTTTGGGTGTGTACAAGGCATGGCCACGTGGTCTTCACAGATCGCTTCGACCCTTTGTTTTCACTTTTACATAATCTGATCAAGAAATCGACAGTTTTCTTCTTTGTTGGTGAGGAGTCATGATCTAATTTATAGTGTTTTTGTTTGTTTATTTGGTCCACGTGTTTGCATTTTGGTTGTTTGTGCTTGGTGGAAATTCTTTGCCTTTTTCCAAGAAAGTGTTGAGTGCTACAAGGAACTAAAAGGTGTTGTTATTTGTTGCATACCGTTTTTTAAGAAATCAGTCGATGTAGAATAATTGTTAGTTCTAAATCATTCTTGAATTGTATTTATTGATCATTGATGGGTAAGGAACATACATTTGTTTGCAATGATTACATAAACTGATAAAGAATATTACATAATATAAAGGCACAAAGGTTGCTTCCTAATATTACTGTAGTACTACTACTACATGAAGCTGCTTAGGTTTTTCTGGTAAGAAATGTGAATTTTCTTATTCAATATATAAGTCATTAGAAAATGTAATTATTATTTTGTGTTAAGCATCTCCTGTGACCATGTCCTGCCTATGTGCTCAGGCCAGAAACTGGCCCCTTGCTTTCCAGGAGGATCCTCCATGTAGTCCTGTCTCTTGCCCTAGCCTCTGCTTCCCGACTGTTTAAGCCCGTGTCCTTCACAATTTGGTCTTTCCATCTCATCTCATGAGTGCCATTGGCTGCTTTAAGTGGTTTCGTAGGTAGGTCCCTTATGTTGGGCATATCTGACTTCGACTTCAGTGTTCAATCATTCCATCATCTATCCCTTAGTCGAACTATTGGACTGTTGGGGCACCACAGAAGGTCTGACAACAAGTTTTCTCCACGGCACCCTTCTCGGTTTTCTGTTTCTCTCATTACCATTTGACATAGTGTCATGCCAGGGCTCCAGACTAACTTTTTGACCTAGGAGCACTGTGCTCCCAACCCAAAAAAATTGGGCGAACCAGCAAAAATTTAGGTGCACCAGTGTCACTAAAAAAATTGGAGACACAAGCAAGTCTCTTGGACACACCAAGAAATACTCGTATGAATTAATGGAAACAAGCTTAAATAATGTATTTTGCTAGATAATTAAAGAAATAGCACAATCCAACTAAGTTGCAGACCTACGTTGATAGGTAAAAAATAAGGGATTTTAGGCTGTTCTTGGGGAAGTAGGACAAATCACACCATCTCTTATAGCCAACTGCTTTATTTTACAGAGTCTGACTTGAATCTTGTACCTGCAGCCATGGTCAGGCATGACGGTTGTCAACTGTTGAAAAATATGTTTCTAATGTTTAAAAAGTTAACTTAGCAGTACATGATTTAGGCATATACATGTCATTTTTGATGGGAGCACTGTGCTCCTAAGAAAAAAATTCCAGGAGCACCAGCTAATTTTTGGGAGCATTTGCTCCCAAAATGGGCTTAGTCAGGAGGGCTGCATGCCGACATCCGTTCTCTGATATTATCCTCCCATCTTTTCTGTTGCCTACCTCTATATCTTCCTCTCCGGACAGTTCTTTGGATGATACCGGTAGTTCTGGTTAGTCCCGATGACCGTGACATATCGGTCAGCCGTACCACTTCAGTTTTTTTTTCTTTACTGTGGTTAGGTCTTTGTAGGGACCAATGCTTTGCTTGACTCTATAAGGCTATTCCGTACTTCAGCATTTGAGATGCGATCTCGGTATGTGATCCCTAGAATCTTAGATGGTCAGCGTTTCATCTCTGTGGTCTGTATTCTTTAAGTTTTGCTGTAAAAGTACAGCGTGCAGAAATACGTATAGGTCTGATCTTGGACCTGAGCTTTATACTCTTGTTTTTTCATCTTAGGTCTTAATCTCGACAGTGCCACTGTTGTCGCACTGGGCTATCCTGGAGAGAATCTCTGGTTGTGATCCTTCAGCGTTTAATGTGAAGGACTAAACCCATGTATTAAAACATGCTTGTGAACACCTTCTAACCTTGGTTAACCGGACATGTATTTTCAATGTAACATTTCCTGGAACCCAGAGTTAATTTATTCATTGCCACGGCTATACATGACGTCAAATCTTAGCTCCGATTCCTAAAGAAAATTTTGTGCACTTTCATTTAAAATATTGAATTTGGTTGTTTTAACTATTTTTATCATCAAGTTGCATATGTCATTTCAACACAGTGTAACTACAATCATAAGTAAAAGTTTGTGAGTTTTATTGAAAATGCATTGCGGTATCAGTATTTTCAGGAATATCCAGACTAGTTTACTGTTGGTCCTCGTGGAGCGCTTAACAATCGCACACGTGTTACAAGGCACTGCCATAGCGTACGCTATTTAACCGTGGATAACCCTGTCCTCGAATTCCCACAGTTCCTAGAATTTATTTTTCAACTCTTAACTTTGTCAAATCAAAGCTCCACTTAAAATGTGCTTGCATTTTTGAAATGTGGATGTTTCAAAATTTCAGTCTCTTATGTCCTTGACTGTGTAGCGCTAGCACGTGGTAGAGACGTGTACTTCGAAGTGTACACCTCATAACCGCAGATAACCCTGTCCTCAATCATGAAGCCAATGCCACGGTTTATTTTTCCAAGACAAGTTCTAAACTTGAACCTCTCCATGTCTTCCCACAATAGCCACAAGGGACTGAAATTTGTATAGACGTACGTAGTGCTACGTACCTAAACCCCGGACCTGATTTGCACTCAGGACCTAACATTTAGGTTCAAGTCCAAAAAAGCTTAAACATCTGGAAAGAAGTCCGGACTTGAAACAAAAAATCTCTTATGTTTATGTCATATTCATAAATGGCTTCCAATTTAACCACGTTGCAGCTTTTTTCAAGGTTTTAAAGCTTCAGTTTGAAGATTTGTACTAGTACAAAATTCTTGTAGCAGTGTCTGATAAGAAAACATTAAAATGAGATTAAGCAGTGTCTTAAGCTAGTTGTGAGGATTTTGATACCTTAAAATGGTCCATGTTGTAAACCTCTTGTAATAAGGACGCTATTCATTCCTGCGAGATCTTTACTGAATAAAACCGATTGAAACTGTTCAAAATCATTCAAAATTTTGCTTCTTACTAGTGACATATGATAAACTTGAATTTATATGTAAAACTCAAGAGTTACAAATCTGATTTTTATGTGAGGGTCTAACTTTGAAAGCTGCGACAGAAATATTGCCTCGAATGCTTGCAGATATTTTGCCCACATTGCAGATGAAATTTATGACGACTTGCAATTGCAGGTAATGGGGGTAAGAGTATTTTTAACCTGGAGGGATGAAAATCTCCGCTTCTATATTTGAGGAGGGACATGTCTGGGCAATACCCGGTCTGGACATGAGTGAAGTATTGCTGACCTAGGCTGGGTAGGCTATTTTAGTGGGGCGGACAGATAGCTGAAATTGTTTAGTTCAGCAGTTTGAGATCTGGGGTCTGTGGTCACTGCACTGTGGAGGCACGACTATATCGTATATGGGGATGTCATGTTGGCTGGTATTTCTACCTCCGGACACATCGGATATAGGACCAGCTTGGAAACGGAATTTCTCGCATCTTTCAGGATTTTTGACAAGTATTTCGTTTGATAGTTTGTTAGATATCATCAGAATTCAGATCATAAACAATTGTGTGCCAGAGAGCAAGGTTCAAAATATTGATACTAGTTACTGTATGAAACACTTTGGAACAATTTCATTACATATGCTTAGATAAGTTAGAACTGAAAAGATTATTTTTTTCTAATTCCATTGGATGTCAGCTGATTTGTATACTAGTATGTTATGTATGACCCACATATTTTTCATGATTCATAGAAAGAAGTCCCAACCCTTTTGTATTTAAACCGATAACATACATATATGTACTCCTTGATATAAATCGAAGCAAAGATTATACTTATCAGTGTTCTAATTTTGTTAAACCATGTAGTGATCATGCACTAGCTTCTGACTGTACAGTATTCGTTAACCTTAACCTTTTGACTAACCAGACTAACTTATTAACTGTTAACATACGTCCATAAGAATGTTGACCTTGTTTTGTCATATGTAAATAAAGTGAATAACCGTTGAACACAGCAGGATGCTAAATTTAGCACACAAAACTTTGACCAGGTATTGAATCATGTGACAGATAGAAATGTAAAAAAGCCATTGAATTTTCAAATCTATGAATAACAATCTTTTATAACCCAGTGCCCAAGTACACAAAGCTTGCACGATGTGGTAGCACTGAAAATTGAATTTTCCACTAGAAGGAGTTACGGTAAACCACTAATCAGTTGATACAGAGTTGTCAATATCGATGGTTTTTCTATTGTCATGTGTGATCTGACTTTTAAGTCTTAAAAGTGTATAGCAGCTACACCACAATGTCTTTATCTTTATGTCAGCTTGCATGTTTGTTGTAATGTGGAACATTTAAAAAATACATATCTTTTGTAGACCAAAGCTATCTTTAATATCAAGCCAGAAAGATACCATAATTATATTCAAAGCTGGTTGGGCTACCACCTGGTGCAGGTAGTAGCCCACCTCCAGTCACAAATCACTTAAATTAAAACAGCCCCGTATATTTTATAGTTACCACATGTCCTTAGTAACCATTTTTCCTCAATCCCTCGAGTGGTTGCATGTAGGTATTTAGAGTCCAATGTTCTTTTTGTCAGAGTAACTTTTGTATGCACTTTAGCACCATATGGTATCCTTGGCCTTTTACTGGTTGATAAGTTCCATTCTCTCTATTTTTGTTACCGTTAAAGTTTCTCGGAAAAAAGCTTCTTTCTACGAGAAAAGAGGAAGAGCCAATGACCGGTGCTTGCACCTGCCCTACCCAGTGTGCACTTTCTTTGTATTATTTTGTTTTCGTCGAAAGCGTGATTTCCGGTCCCGTAATTTACCCACCTGAGGACATAGGTGTGGAGAGTCCTTTTCATTAACTCGTTTTACCACTTTCAACCTAATTGTTGAATTAGCCCCACCTTCCATTCCCTTTTCACAATCACAAAAAAGCGTCTATTTTTGTACTGAAACAGATAAAACATGGGGGAAAAACTACCCAAGTTTATCAGTCAATTGTTATGGTACCATCAATAACAGTCAAGAGGATCAAGTAGATAGGAGCCTGAAACAAGTAGATAGGGTTCACTGGCCAAATGATTCGATCTGACAAGTTTTGCTGTGGTGTAGGTGTGACATATCTAGGTCACATACTTGCCACCTTCTGCTGGTAGTAGATGGCAACAATCGATGGATTCCCGAGAAGTGAAGATCTTTGTGCCGACAGTTTTAAGGCCTTTGTGCTGACTGCTTCTCTTTGTGTCGTTTATAGGAACGTCAATATCCACGAAGCATCGATGAACGACCTACGGAAAGCTTCCTCAACAATTCAAACGGAGCCTCTCTCCTTGAAGGTAAGAGTCCTTTTCTTTTGTATTCTGCGTGCACGAAATGTAGAAGTTCACTTTCTGACGAATTGCTGTGATTTGCGACAACTGCTGAGTTGTCTGTGAAGTGCAGACGTCAGGAATTCGTCACTGTCGCTGTTCGGAGGAAATGTTTCACTATTCCTGCTGACAATCCCAGTTCCTGTAAATTGAATAATGGGACAAGTCAGGATTCTGCCCAGATTTTCATAAATGTTAATAGGGAAAATTGCTCAAGTATGCACTACATCTGTTCTGAGGGGGGAATTCTGGCGACGCGTGCATTTTCGCCGGTTAGGGAAACCCGCCGTGTCAGCAGAACGTGCCCGATTGTGCTGCACCGTACAATATTACTGTGCCAAGGGGGCCGTCTCTTTTCAGCTGATATTGATTGCAAAATTAACGTCTATCAATAAAAGATGGAGGCAGGCGATGAAGTTCAGAGCCAGGGTGGGTCTCTAGCCAACGTTTGACATCAGCGTCACCATTAGCCGGTTTGAACCAGTCATCACCGATACAAGGAGATGTGTAACTACAACTGATTTTACCCAAGCTTTAGCTCAGTATGTGTAGCATAAAAGTTACACCAAACGATTTATTCTTTGTCTGGTCCGCGTAATAAACACAGCTGTAAACGGACACTTCTGGTCTCTGGGGACGACCGGGAGATCGTTGGCGCTAATTGGAGCAATTTTTGAAATTGATTGACAGTGGGTCCAATAGCCTAAAGGGAAAGGCCTCGGTGTCAGCAGAAAGTGGAATCACAGATATTGCTGTGTGTAGTGGAATCACATGTTCCTCTTTTGTTGCTAATTTATTGCCGCTGTCGTTGTAGAAGTAACAAAAAGCCTGTAAAACTTTTACCAAATCCAACTTTAAGGCATGATCATGATATGTATTGTAACTTATGTTATTGCATATTATAAAATCGAAGCTTCAGCTGATCGTTGCATTTGGCAGACTTGAAAAAATATTAAACATTTTTCTGATAGCTCGAGTAACAGAGGCCTCTGATTTTGGAAGTTAGTGTTTTCTGTTGTGATATGCTCGGATTGCTCATGTATTTTTAGTAACTTTGCATCAAGAATGCAAATTATTGCATGTTATCAAATTCAGTTTTTCTATGAAGATTTTATAAAAGTAATTAGTATCTGGCAAATTTTACAGCTTATGCAATGTCGTGTGAGATGTACAGTTTAGTCCTTCGTGGCTAAAGATGACGCCATAATGATGCAATGTACAAAGTGCAAAATGTCATTGTTCACAAACTTGTACTACTGTTCCTTTGTGATTTTCCTCTTGTAGGGTAACATGTCAAACACCATACCAAATACAGGCAATTACTTTTTTTGTTGTTTCTTTTTTCTGCAGTGATTTCTGGGAAAATTGTTTTTTTTCTGTAAAAAGGGAACCTATTGTGATAAGAGTGATGAATAGAGTTTGTTCAGTTCTTCACCTTTTTGTAGAACTGATTTGTCAAAAATAGCTTTAAATTTCTTAGAGAGTGGTTCTTGAATGTATTGTTTTGTTCCGTATCCACTACACATTGCATTTGAATCCATTACTTACTTTGGTCACTATTACAACAAGGGATACAAAATCATTTTTTTCTTATACTATATAAGTTATAGAAATGAACATTTCCTGTGTATGATCCAGAATGTTGTCAACATGACCTTGTCAATTAAATTGCTCAATGCTTTTCTATTTTTAAGATGGGAGGATGATAGGAGAGAATGGACATGCATGACACTAAGAGAAATCCTAAGAAAAACCGAAAATAGCGGAGAAAACTGGTTGTCAGATCTTCTGTGGAGCCCCAGCGGTCAAATAGTTAGACTAAGGGATATATGAGATCAGATAAGCATTTCTAAAACTTGTAAAAGAAGATTTATCTAAAAATTTACTTCATTTACTTCCTGATTAACCTTCTCCTGCTGCCTAACTCTGTAACCAATAGGGAATTTGGGACCAAACGGCTACTTCAGAGTGCTAAAGGTTAGGAGAAAGTCAAGAATAACAAGAAAATTTATTTATCAAAGCCTCTTTGGGAATATTATGTATGATCCTAAATTGTTTGTTTTGTTGTTTTTCTATCAGATCAAGAAAGAGCCTGAGGATGATCTAGAACTGAGCCCTAATAACGGCCTGCACCTGAGCGACATGGAGCTGGTGCAGCTCACTGTCAGGGAGTTGAATCGCCGGTTGCGCGGTCTCTCCAAGGAAGAGATAATGCGGCTCAAGCAGCGGCGACGGACGCTGAAAAACCGCGGGTACGCCGCCAGCTGCCGCACCAAGCGGCTGACGCAGAAGGAGGAGCTGGAGCGACAGCAGCACGTGCTGAAGTCGGAGGTCGACAAGCTGACGCGGGAAAACACGGAGATGAGAATCGAGCTCCGGGCCATGAGAACAAAGTACGAAGCCCTCCAGAACTTTGCCACGACGCTCCAGAAGAGCAACGGCAACATCCAGGCGGCCGTCGCGCTCCTCCACTCGAACCACCGCGACATGGAAGTCGACATCCGGGAGCAAGAACATCCAAGCGACTTGCGTATCAAACAAGACCGAGATTAACTTGTAGTTGACGCTAATTGTACATAGACACTGAGTGATATCCAGCCAAATATCTATCCTCCTAATGCAATGATGCCAATAATTTACTAAGAAAATATAATTCTAAGAGAGTTTATTTCACATTTAGCGAATGTTTATGATATGTAATATATATCTATATCTTTATTATATACCTTACTTTTGTACAAATGAATTTTGGAGAGGAGATGCTCGCTAGAGTTATGTTATTATATAATAAGCTGCGCACTTCGCTTCCTCACAAGTGCGTACTTCTAGTATTTATTTTTGCCTGTGTTGTTGTTTTCTGTGGTTAGATTGTGGTTTCAATGCTATGTTGTAGGTTTGGTGTTGGAGAAGTGTAACTTAACCCACATCTTCCATTAATTTAGTGTACAGAAGATAGGAATATAGCTTAGTGTGTTAACATGTGTTGAAGGTGTCCACAGTTTGAAGAATCTGAATAGTCCATGTAATGGAATATCCATTCGGTTAATAGTAAAGCCATGTTTGGTCAAATTTGAGAGGTACTGAATGTACAACAATCTATGATTAGTTTATGTTTTCATTCATGTCTTTGTCTGATCACCTACATTTCTGTCAATCACATTGTAACTGGTCCCATCGCCATGGAAACAGTGTCCATATTTGGAAGAATTAGAACCTGTAGTGTTCAGGAAGTTTTGACCTACAAGTATGATTTGACCTACAAGTATGTAACAACACAGTGTAATCTGATAGGGTGGGAGGGGGGCAGAATATAAAAATGTATGAAGTCCTGGTGTTATAGGTGTATTGTACATGTAGGTGCCGAATTAGCCTAGCTTGTACACCTAATTTTTTTTAGTCAAATGAAGAAGCAACTTTCGAGAAATAACTCACAGAATTTGTGCTGTTAAAAGAGTTTCATGCCAAGAAGAGGAAAAGTTTTTCCTTTGTTTTTCTTTTTCTCGATTGTTGAGGCTTAAGTAGATAAGTCTCATTCCATGAAGCCTTGTTTCTGCACATAAATGTGACACTTTGCTTTTAAAGACAAATTGTGAACAGAGCATTGTTTCCTCTTGTTTTTCTAAATTACATTCTCAATTGAACATATTTTAGCGTTTGTATTGTGATACGATGCAAGTTACAAAATTTAACATGACATTTTAATTTAAATAGGTCTGAACTGTGTGTTTTCTCCAAGATTTTTAAGTGCCATTTTTTATAATATGTTCTAAGCGGGACATGATTTAGCAGAAAAATGGAAAATTCATTCACAGGAGTAAATAGTTGTTCAAGGCCTGATCAATTTGATTACTTGTTCTTTGGATTCATAAGTTTGAGAAAAAATCTACTTCTCAAGTTGAGTTTTCTGTTTTTTCTCTCATTTGCCTTCATGTTTTTTTACAAAATTACAAGCCATGACATTGCTGGGAAATCATGTTTTTTACTTCTTTCAATGAATCCATAGGGACTTTTTTCAAGCTCTGAACTTTTTCTGGAAATATCTGAGAAACAACCGATTAATATGATGCAACCTAATAACCAGTGAAGTCAGTTGTATGTAGTGCTGCGTACCTAAACTAAAGTTCAGGTCCAGATTTAGGTCCAGAGGTTCAGGTCTGGACTTATAAGTCCGGACCTGAACCCATGACATATGTGTGCTAGAAATACCTTTTTTCGGTTACATGTAAAATTGCATGTTGGCATGAATTTTACATGCAATTTCAAAACTATACATGCACAATTATATAGTCAGTAGTAAACACATTAAGCTCTGTAATAGACACAAAAACAGCAATTTTTTCGTCTTTTCTCAGTGCAAATTTCACAATTTATGGAAGGTTTTAAATGGTTTAGAACAAAATGGGGAATATAAGAGAGAGAGGTACTTTCTTGCAAGTCTGGAACTGGTTACTGACCTGAACCTTAGTAAACGTTTTTACCAGTTTAGGTCCGGTGTTTAGGTACGCAGCACTAGTTGTATGTACCTCACAAGACAACTAGAAACAGCTAGAAAAGAACAGTAGACCAGGCTATGCTGACATGCTTTACTTGTGGAGTTGCTAACAACACTTGCTCGTGTGCGAAGGCATAGTAATGTACGTCCAATAAGAGATAGGATTGTGAATTCTGCACTGTGATTCTGTAGATAACAACACAAGTGCCTTCATCATATCACACAATGTCAATTCATCGAGCCCACACCCGATATGCACCACATACTAAAACTAATGATGAAAAGTTGGCCAGGCCAGGTTGTTATCACCCCCTCCAAGAATGGTGCGATCCACTAGTTACGAACTACTGAGCACAGGTGGGACACACCATTGATATGAAGGGGGGGGATTAGCCTCAGCAAGCCGATACCTTTTTTCCATCTGGTAGTAACAAAGGGTACTATTGTTCTGCCCATTTTACATCAGGTAGACACAAAAGTGTGTAAAGTAGGAGCATAATAGAAACCAGCTTCCGCAGAATTTTTTTTGAAAAAGTTTTACATCTGCTAACATGATTCCACCAGGGTACATGCTTCCGCCACCTTGAAAAGATATGTTCAAACAGATCTCCAACCCAACGTCCCCCAGTATAATGCACTCCTGTATATCTTAACTGTGCATACCTGGGGGTGCTGCACTAGAGATCTCTCAAACACACTGTTTTTTAAAGTGGTGGATTTATGTAACCTGGCGGATTAATTTTAATGGTGGTTGAGCATGCATGCAACTAGATAAATAGCATTTCAAGTTTCATTTGTTTCATTTGTGATTTTAGCGATGAGCAACTTTCTGCACAGAGCAGTAGAAAAAGCTGTGTGACTACAAGAAATGTTTCCTTTACACAAGATGTTGCGCATTTGTGTGTATAGCAATACATGGGTGCACACATGCACATACTCACACGGTAATACAATTACAATGTACACCTATGTGTCTTTCAGTCCTGTACTAAGTACAGAGCCCATGTGTTTGAGACTTTGCAACAGCTAAATGCAAGTGTTGTAGATAATATATTAAGGAGGCAGATAGACTATTTGCCCTACAACCTCAGTGTGTTTCGTTGACATGTCTACAATAAACTTTAGGTCTTAAGTTATTCCTGGCTTTGCCTCGTTTTTTTTTAATCATTTCGTCCTGTTAATGATTCTTGTGTTAGCAACCTTTTCAGACTGACATCTAAATGAAACATAATATACTTCACTTTAAAGTTTATCTGTGTTAGTAGAAGTCAATCTGAATCAAATTTGAACTGTGAATTGCCAACACAAAATTGGACTTACCCATGAAACATACTGTATTCTGCCGTTAATAATATTTCCTGTCTTCAAGGAAGGAAGAAGGCATAGAATTCTATGAATGTGGAGGATTTTAAGCGGTATATGCTATATATTTATAGCTTTATCAGAGGAAAAGATCACAACACACACCCGCAAAGACTGCTATTTCCATTATGCATGCCCTGTGGCATTAATTCAGTGGGCGGGGGTTCAGGCCCCCTTTGTACTGTAATGTTTGCTGTGCAATGTTGTGACTGTCACGCCGGTGTAGGTGTGCAACACGTGTTACCAGGTGTTTGGACTTAACGGGTTGGGCCGGTGAGTCATACAGCAAACACGGAGGTGCGTGGGTAGTACACCGCATGTCCGTAAGGCCATGTATTGAAGGTCACTAAGTGATATTTTCATTTTTAGGAAGACAGTTTGAATGGAGAGACTTTAGAAACTTGCCAAAAAGTGGTAGGCATAGAATTATTAGGTAGAGCGTAACCAGGTATAAAAAAGTAGCAATAGAATAACTGGAACAAGTAATTCAGTGAAAGTCAAAGTGCTGACTGTTGGCTGGCTGGCAACCGAAAAATGTAAACATAAACATCAAGAGACTCTGGTCAGGAGGTGGGGGGAAAAGGAAGTATTTTTATTTGAAGGCAGGGATGGTCACTGACCTTCGATAAATTATTTGAACTTTAAACCATCAATATGTGTACAGGTTAAAAGTAAATAAAATAGAAGTAATGTCACAAAACTGACAGAGAAAAGTGCTGTATGGCATGAGAAAATTATCTGTAGACTCAACTGATGACCTGGATGACAATTTATAATTGTAACATTAACGTTAGTGTCGCACATTAAACCCACGCAAGGCAACCCACACAAATTCCTTTTTGTTATTAAAATGCTTTTGTGGTAAAGCATCAAAGTGATTGCCACAGCTGACCACAAAGGAAAAATTATTTGGGGTTCGGAAATTAACTAACTAATGGAGATGGAGAACCACTTGGATATACAGAACCCAGGGATGGATGTGTGCTCCTCAAAAAGACCAATCAACCAGCCCCAATAACCATGAATACCATACAACAACGCCACCTAACGGATAAAATACACACTGCAGAATCCGAATGACTGCGCCCGTTGCATGGTGGGATACATTATTATTTGTTACGCAAAGGATTATGGTTAGCAGAAACCTAAAATGGCGCCGAGTCCAATTGTTGATGTTTACACCCTGGTAGATATTCCCCATTTTTAGGCAGTTTTTGCCAACAAGGAACTGTGAAGCTGCTAGGCAAGGTAACACGGGTTATATTGAATACTGTCATATCACATTTGGGTTCAGAGTTTGTAAGACAGATGAAATACGGGTGGTCAAACTTTGCGATGCGTGCGTATGCAAGAGGGAGGGGGGCAAGTCACGATCGTGTCTTTATGGGGCGTCACGTCCAGGGTGAGGTGCACGGCTAAGTGCGGCCGGTGGTGGAGTGCTCAAAACAAAACTATACATAAAAAGTGAAAAACATCTGAAGTAATGTGCAAAAAAGTGATATAAAAATGTTGGCCGCCTTAGCAAAGTAAAGAACTACTGGCAGGTGGGAAGGCCCATGTGTTGGGCCAGTCCCGACCTGAACACAGGGAAACATTAACAATAGCGCCTATGTCACATTTGCTCGCGGCAGCTCACAATAACATATATTTAAATATATATGTGAAATTTCCATCTTAAAGTAAGCTCCCCGGCAGCTTCGGGCCGTAATTTCGCTTTTTGTCGCAAAATCACACGAGGTCGCGAGGTCACATCAGAACTTCATATCTAAATGTATTACAACTCTTCGGACGTGTCTGAGCTTACCTCTCAATGGTACGCCCGTGCGGTTTTCGCCATCATGTTTATGACAAATCTACCTACAATTTGACATAAATTCTAAATGCGTACCACGAAGAGAACTTATTCTACTAATTCCAGTTTGGTGGGAAGTTTGAATGGGCCAAATGGGACGCCATTTTCCGGTCTGTCAAAATTGCTAATTTGCATAAAATGGCCGAAATCTATTGTCGGTAGGTCGTTTCCCTGTGCTGAACTTTGGCAGTGTTGTTGTAGTGACTACGTTAGCAGGTAAATTATTCTATTCTACTATTGTTCTTGGGATGTAGCTGCCTCTGTATGTGTCAGTTCTGCAGTAGTGAGTCTGGAAGCGGAGCGGATGACCTCTTGTGTTGTTGGTGTTAAGGGTGGCATAATCGTGTAGGGGAATGGCGACTAAATTGTTGAGTGCTTTGTAGAAAAGTACTAGGCGAGCATAAAAGGCGAGTGTAAAAATAAATTATAACTTGCACTTTTTCTTAAACCTTGTTTTTGATCTAACCTTAGACCATTTTCCATGACATCTTGCATCAAATAGCCTCTGAATTATGCAGAAAATTTATCAAGTTCCATTGTTTGTCGTTTTATTACTTTGATTAGCGTGCTATAACCAAGGAGGTTATATAACCTTGCTATGACCAAGACAGAGATTCGAACCTGCTTCCTCTGCGTTTCCACCCAGTATGCGAAAAGTATCCTTTAGATTCGAAATCAACAGCCCTAACCATAAGACCACCTTATCACCATTGTTTTATGTACATTCATGCATCTTCTATAACTTAGTATAACCCCATTCGTAAAATTCCAGTACTAGTACGCATGTGCAGTGTCAAAGGTGAAGGCCCCTGGCTTGTAAACATCTACATCTACATTGCTAATATCCCCAAATAGCCCCTTCAGGGGCTAAGTAGGGGGGGAGTTGAGGTCCCGGGCTAAGGCGGGCAGGCGTCCAGCCTGGCACGGAACAACTCAACGGTGGGAGCCGTCGGAACCGTGCCAGGCAGGGTATTCCACTGGGGGATAGTACGGGGAAAGAATGAGTGTTTATATGTAACAGTTCTTGCGTGGATGGTGTAAAACTTAAGGTCGTGGCTACCCCGGGTGCGCCCCTGGGCTGGTTTCAGCAAACTGTGTCTATATTAATATGGTTGTTAACAAGTTTGTAGAAGAAGGTGAGGCGGGCATTCCTCCTCCTTTCAGGGAGAAGGGGCCACAGCTAAAATTAAGTTACAGTTAACAAATCAAGAATTACAGTAGCTCCAAAAGGCCTTGGGATTGTCCTAGATGTTAGTCTCCAGGTAGTTGGAAACATAATCCCTATGGGCCTTCCTAACTCTCTGCTGCTTAACTCCCTTCCTACACATCTTGAACTTTGCCGAGGCTTCATTGAAGTTGGATCTCCTACTAGTAGCCTTGGAAAAAAATTTCTTGTCTTGACATTGTCTCAATTTGCATTACAATGTCCAGACGGGTTTTGTTTACGTCTCAGGGGCCTTCAGGCTTCACCTTTGACACTGCACACCATGTGTACTCGAATCTACGAATGGGCTTTGATATTAATATTGAAAATGATTTGATTTTTCGCCCACATTGTAGAATGAATGTCACTCCAGAAGACAACACTACGGTGGTGAGAATGATGGGAGATTTTAACTCCTACCTAGCCGAGGGGCGGAGACAGCAGAGTAACTCATCTCTACTGTTTGACATGGGTGATACCACTGCTGGGAAGGGGGATCTCACCATGCAACTGGACACCACAAGAGATGACAGCACTGTGCAATGGGACAGGCCAGAAACTGCAAAGAGAAATCGAGGTTGGTTGTGAATGATTTTGAACTTAATGGCCAATCCAGGCAAAACACTAAAATACAGTACTAGTACTTCAAAGAAAGAAGAAGAGTTTTGGCTCTCTCTCTTTCTGTCCTTCCCTTGCAGTTCATAAAAATACGTGTTTAGCAGTTACTCAAGCAACTGGATATGATTTTGGAAATGGTCAGACGTTTCAAATAGCATCCCCTAATTTTCGTCAGTGACACCGAGCAAGATTTGTCGATCAGCAGATTTGTGACCACGAACTATGAATTGATATGCAAATAAAGTGAAGGCAATTTTAGATGCTTTGCACACAATTAATGTCATTCAACTGCCTTTTTTGTGTGTAGTGCGAAGACTTGAACAGCAGCAGGCGATAGAGAAGGAAGGGGAGTTAGTGTGGACGCGCAGCAAGGTCGCCAAACTGGAGACCGCCATCACGCAGCTGACAACGGAGAAGAAACGAGACAAGATCGAGTTCGAGAAGGGACAGGAGACATTCAGGATGCAGTATGAAGTAGGTCATGTCATCTAGACGGCTTACATTTATGGGGGTTAAGTCATGAATTTACTAGTAGGGGGGTCGGCAATGCTTTACGGTAACGAAATTTATGAAGGAATCGGGTTTTTCTAGAAAAATTAAACAAGATGGAGCACACACAGGCGAGGGAGCGAATTTTATGTATTTATGGAAGACTCTATTGCAGAGGGAAGGCTGTATGCTGGGGATTAAGCTAAAATTTTAATTTAACAAGGGGGCACTGGGCTGAAACAAGAGGGCGCAGCGCCCCTCTTTCCCAATTTAGATGAACCACTGGGAATGCAATGCTCAACAGCATTCTTATACCCTGCACTAGATTTGGGTATCTCACTTGTTTAAACTAGGCTGTAAATAATGACGCAGCTAAAAGCTTTGTTGTGACTTTTGGATAAACTGGCATTTGACTTTGTGATATGAAGAATTTGTTGATAAGGCTTAACAATTAATGAATTCTGGATAGCAAATAAAGGTGTTACCAAGCAAAAAGTACTACTATTTACTCATGAATAATTATCAGACATTGCTTAACGTTGAATTAGATTTGGCCGGCTACGATTGACGATAAATTGATACAGGTTGCTACGCCTCATGTGAAAAGGTATGCAGACGCTCTATTTAGACTGGCTGGATGGACTTTCTATAAATCATGACTATGCATTATATCCTGAGTGCAACAGTCAAGTTTTGAAAATTCTTTTGTTTTCATTGCTTGCCTTTCAGCGTGACCTAGAACAGGTCAACGACCTACGGCACAAACTGGAGTTCCTGGTGAAGGAAGAGAAACAAGCGAAGGAAGAGCTCGCCGAAGAACGGAAAAAATTGACAACGATAAAGACCCAGATGGAGAAGAGGATCATGGTATTGCAGCGAGAGAAGCTGTGTGTACAAGCAGAGTTAGATGAGGTAGGAATGTACCTTTGTGTGGAGGGGGTGAAGCATAATGTTGTTGTTCAGGTACAGAGAAAACATCATAGGGCAGACATAATTGCATACTTCCAAACTTTCCAATGTTTTTTTTTTTTCATAGTGTATTTCATTACACATACAAGTAAGAATTCATGGAAAAAAAGACTTCTTGTTGTTGATATAACTACCCGGGTAGCAGGTATTTCCGCCAGTACTAGTCCAACTTTGCACATATTTTAATGAAAATAAGTGATGTTGTTACTTGTATTCACAGCTTAGGGAGGCATCTAGGAGCCAGATATCCAACTTACGCAACCAGGTCAAAAGGTAAGTTTAATCATGGGAAACTGCATATTTAGAATGACACTAGTAACTTTTTTTTTAATGTCAGGCTCATCATGTTTTCTCGCCTATCATAAGATTAGCTTCATGTTTTGATAGTAATCCGGCCTATTATATATTGGTGAACCATACATGGCTATGGACCAATCAGATGGTTTGTTAAAAGTCAGTCGTCCAATGAGGCTTGTTCTTTGTCCTGAAGACTTGAAGCAGAACTGGAGATGAGTGACAGTGAGTTGGCAGAAGCACAGCAACAGGTGCAGCATCACCAAGGACAGGCACAGGCACGGCTCGAACAGGTGCAGCAGCTGCAGGAGGACAGGATCAGGGCTGTGACAGCTGAACACAAGGTCAAGGTGAGAGAGATGGGAAGGGGACAGGTGCAGCTATGTGGGAGGGGCAGGTGAAGGTGCAGCTGTGTGGGAGGGGAAGGTAAAGGGGCAGCTGTGTGAAGAGGGGCAGGTGAAGGGGCAGCTGTGTGGGGAGGAAGCAGCTGTGTGGGGAAAGAGGCAGCTGCAGCTGTGGGGAGGGTACAGGTGCAGCTGTGTGGGAGGGGCAGGTGAAGGGGCAGCTGTGTGGGGAGGAAGCAGCTGTGTGGGGAAAGAGGCAGCTGCAGCTGTGGGGAGGGTACAGGTGCAGCTGTGTGGGGAGGGGGCAGCTGCAGCTGTGTGGGGAGTGGGCAGCTGCAGCTGTGTGGGGAGGGGGCAGCTGCAGCTGTGTGGGGAGTGGGCAGCTGCAGCTGTGTGGGGAGGGGGCAGCTGCAGCTGTGTGGGGAAGGGGCAGCTGCAGCTGTGTGGGGAGGGGGCAGCTGCAGCTGTGTGGGGAGGGGGGCAAGTGCAGATACAAGTGCAGGTACAGCTGCTGCTGTGTGGGGAGGGTACAGGTGCAGCTTTGTGGGAGGAGAGCAGGGCAGGTGCAGCTGTGTGAAGAGGAGCAGATACATACAGGTGCAGGTGCAGCAGTACGTGTGAGGGGGCAAGTGCAGGTGCAGCTGAAGTAGGTGCAAGTCAGCTACATGAAGACAGGATTAAGCTAGTGACAGCTAAACATCGGGTCAGCTGAAAAAGTTTAACAGCTACAGGGGAACAGATGATGTTTTCATATGCTTTGATTTCTCCACAGGAACTTGAGCTGCAGCTGAACCAGGTGCAGGAGTCAGCTGCAATGGCCAAGCTGATGAGCACTCGGCTGTCCAGATATGAACAGCTTGAGAAGGAGAACAAGAAACTCCTGGAGCAGAACAAGTTCTACAGGTACAGAAAAATGCTCAGAACCAAAATCTCTTTTTGTGTGGGAACATGAGAATAAAGCATGCAAATATATCCTCAATTTTTCAATTTTAGATAAATTATAACTGAAATTTTGCACAAAAAATAGATCCAATGCAAGATGTTGTGTTATGAATCACCATTGGATTAAAAACAATGTAATAATACTTTTTCTTGCTATCTGATTTCCTAGAGAAACAAGTGAGAACAACCAGCTGTTAAAGGAGAAACTCCTAAGTCTGGAGACAAAGTATGGGCGAGCTGAACACAGTAACCTGGAACTCATCAAGGAAGTCGAGGTTGGACATTTCCTTTTGAAAAAGATTATCTGTGTCTTAATCCTTAAGCTGACAGATTTTCAGCCAAGTAATAATAAAAAAATGTTTGACCCCTGACCTCCCTCACAAAACCTGCGAAACAGCTGGCGGCCCTAACTCCCCTAACTTCAAGCGCTACATGCACGCAATGCTGTTTTCTTCTGGGGAGCACCTTATCCCAGTTATAACCAGGCACAACACACATGGCATGTTTCTGTATCCCTGATTAAACCGGGACTAGCAGCTTAAGGGTTTTAAATTTAATAGCCGGTATAACGACCCTTCGGCATAACACGCCATTTAAGTACCATCATATGCTCATTCGTGTCTTTCTAATTCCTTCCACATTCTAAGATGCTTGCTCTGAAGACTTAAAGAAAGGGACTGCCTTTTTTCCGTAGGATCTGCGAGGAAGGCTGAAGCAATGGGAGGGCATCGACCCCAGTGGAGGTCAGATCCCAAGGTACTGTCCTCTATCATTCCAAATATGGTAATGTGTTTTTTAAAGTTCCAAATATGGTCATTATTTCTTCCCTGTTTCCAAATATGGTGCTTAGAGTAACACCAATTATGGCTGCTGGCTTCTTCATTTCCAAATATGGTCATTGGTTATTTGATGATGATGATTTGCCCCTCTCTAGGTCCCCAGCTGAAATAGCCAAGTGGATCGCTGAACTGCAAAGAAAGGAGGTGCTTTTAACAGAGAAAACAGGACAGCTTACTTCCAGGTAGCCAGATATTGATGGAGATATGATATATTATTTGAAATTGGGGTTCCTGAATAGTCTAGGAGGTTAGAAATTTCAGTTTTGAGTTGATTTTGTTTTCTGTTTACTGCTTTATTAGAAAAGAAATTACTTACAAGTACAAATAGATAAACGGAAGAATGTTAGGAAATACATGGGGACACAACAAAACAAAGTAAAAACCACATTGAAAAAACATCCCTTAAAACGTCAACAATCATTAGCCACCAGTTTTGAGTTTTAATCTTAAGCTTGTTTCTAATCCTTCCAAATCTATTTGAAAGTTGGTATCAAACACAAAGTCTTTATCTTCAGAAAGTTCGTATATTTTGATGATTGACATGTGTCTTCTGTAGTGCTCGTGACAGCAAAGCAGGCCAAAAGGCGGCGACCGGGCGACTACGGGAGGTCGAATCTCAGCTGTTTGCGGCGACGGAAAAGACCAATCAGCAGGCAGATCTCATCAAAAAGTTGCAAAGAAGGCTGCTATTGGTTACAAAGGTAAATCGTTTTTAAATGGGGATATGCCAATTGTGTCCCTGGGAAATATCCTTCCAAAGTTAGCTTGTGTTTTTGCCATCTTTTCGTAGGAAGCAAAATGTGATTCACATTAGATCAACAGCTATAACTATCAGGTTGAATATTGAATATTTTGTTGGCTTTTGGATGTAATGCCACTGTTGCATGAGAAGACCTACTATCACAATGGAAGCTTTTTACATGTGTTTACTTGCGACACTGGAAACCATGGTTGAGCAGTCAACAATACTCCGACTACCACCAGCCTCTGCTACCATTGTTAAACTAGGTAAAGATCACAACTCACACAGGTATATGAACAGACGTGTTGTATTGACAGAACTCAGAACTTTCTGTTCAGAGAAGAAAACTATATCCGGGGTCTTGGCCCCTGGTACCTAGTGTGCAGGTGCGCGATACTAAAGGCGGGAAAACTACTAGATAAACATTTGTATGATCAGCTCTGGACCCTATTTTCCCAGGACCGCGACAGTATCCGCAACATCCTGGTGTCGTACGAGAGTGAGGTCACGCGAGCGAGCTCCGATGACGCCATGCTGCAGCGGTTACAGGACAGCGAAGAGGCAGCCCAGCGGTACCAGAGACACATGGCATCTCTAGAGGTACGATCACATTGTCTACTTAACACTTTACAGTACACTATAGTAAACTTCAGGAATAGGTTGTCATTTTTGTTTTGCATGTAGACCAATTTCCTTTACCCTAATCTTACAAGACAAAAAGAGCATAACAGGCTACTTGTACCTGTATCTTTTATTTTAATCAGCCTATATACTGTACATTGATTTACTTTCTTATAGGGACTTGATTGCAAGTACATAGTGTTCTTAGTTGCTTTCTAATGTTGCTATCCAGCCTATATATATATATACTACTACTAGTATGTAATTTTGTATTTGCAGGAGGAGATGCAAAGAGTGAATGCACAGGCCAGTGAGGAAAGAATAAAAGCACACAAGGTTAGTGGTATAACTGGAATGTGTGGGTTTCTGTCACACAATTATAAAAAATTACCTAATGTTGGCTTACAGTTTCTGGATGTCTGATGCAAAACATGAAAATATTTTTTTTTATCAAACCCTGTCTTCTCTGTGAAACAACTATATTATTTATTGAATTGACCTGGCCATACTGTCAAAATACTGGATGCATTATGATACACTTATGTGCACCTAAAATCGGAGCTATACACCATATCTTTGATAATTTATGTAGAGTTACGTCCGTGAAGGTACTATTGTATGCTATTCAGCATATTCTTGATAGTGTTGAGAAATAACATTTGCTATATTAGTTGCTCAAAATTTTGAAGTTAGCAATCAAATTCTCAGATACAAGTAGAATATATGATTTATTACGTTTTGCTGACGTTCTACATGTACTTCGTTTTATGTTATGCACCTATTCCCAAAACCATCTTTGAGCCTTGCTTCTTTGTTTTATTAGCTGGAGGTAGAGCTGTCTCAGATGAAGGCACAAACCCCTGCCCCAGCCCCAAACCCCATCACTAGTCAGGAGGTCACCATGCTCAGGAAAAAGGTGGAAGACTTGGAGAAGGACCGGCAGAAGCTTGTAGAGGAAAAGGAGATCCTAGAGGCCCGTGTTGAGCAGAGACACCTACAGGTAAGTTCAATAACTGCAGCTTATTTTCGTTTTACACAGATATCATAGTATCACATTGATACTCTGCAAATAGGTTTATAAGTATAAGGCAGAAAGGCCCATACCATATTTGATTACATTTTACTCTTTGATAGTAAAATGGTGAAAAAAACTACTCGCTTCTGAATACTGTAATTCTCGTTTTGTTAACAGTAACTCAATTTTAGCTACTTTAATGGTCATTAGTGAACCGCTAAAATTTCATCATAGGAAATAGTTGATTTACTTACATTTGAGGCAGTGATGTTTTTTCCCACCGTTAAAGTAAATGCCTTGAACTACTGTCAAACCTGTATTAGCGGTCACCTTTGCATAGCGGCCACCTGCCCATAGTGGTCACTTTTTGTCGGTCCCTTGGATTTTTCCCATTGACATAAGCATTAAGAATTAGGCTATAGCGGCCACCTGTCCAACGCGGTCGCGGCCAGACGATTTTCGGTCCCGCGAGTACAGTAACACTGCCGATAACGGCCAATGTGCGCCGGTGGAAGCCGCATCGCCACCGCACGCCGGGTTCAAAATCTTCATTTTTTAATGCAGTTATCAAGTTTATGTGAACTCAACTTTACGGGATAATAATAAAGAAAACAAGAATGTTTTATCTTCGTTAGATTATCCATGGTTTGACGCGCGCGAAGTCAAGTATTTCTTCACATGGCTTGCGTTTGTACATCGTAGCATATTTGACTATTTCTGTGCATTTGGATTGGACAAAGATTACGGTAGTTTTTGGAAAATACAACCCGCACATGTATCTGATGCGCTAAGTTGGCGAATTATTTCAATGTCGGCCCAATATTTCCGTTTCCCCCGGGAATTCATCCGAAAATGTGCCCAAACACGATTTTCAAAATGGCGGAGCAGCATAAAGGTCATCGGAAGACACCACTGTTGCGGAGGTATAGTGTGTTAAATCTATTTTGCTGCAAACTATCACTGACAATAATTACTGAACCAAAAGCTTCAAACTAAATATGGATAACATTACTATCTTCTAAAATTTGGGCTGTTGCAATTTTCTGAAAAGAAAAAAGCCCTCAAAAGAGCGACCTTCCTCTCATTACCCTATTAGCATAATGGTAGAAGCCGATCATGACAAGCAAACAACAACAGATTAGGAAAATTGTCGCCACGATTTTGTGTTTGAAAACGGTCGAAAACGAACAGTAAGTGGCAACTGAGCAACATATATTTTGTTCTATACTAACTAGGGGGCATTTTGCTGCGAAGAACTTTGTTTCATATGATTAAAACTCGTTGGTGACGCGTGTGCCGGCAGCGAAGCAGTCGCGAAGGATCAAGAGTTGAGTATGGCGATGCTGGTCTGTTCAGAAATGAAGCTCGAGCAGACCATGGATTTTGGAGTTGGCAGATACAATAATTCTTTTTTTCAAGCCCATAATAGAAGTAAAAGAACAACAATCGAATTTCTAAAATGTGCCTTACTTGTGTAATGTTAAATGTGTACTGTACGGTGAATAAATGTATCTCAGTGGGTACTGAAAACATGTGTCACTCGTGGTCAATTAATCAACATTTTCTCCATAGCGGCCACCTGTCCTTAGCGGCCAGTTTTGGCCAGTCCCTTGAGTGACCGCTATAGACAGGTTTGACTGTACTACCTTTCCCACCAACTGCTAAAATTACCAACTGCAACAAATTAATGGTTTTACTGGAGCTAACAAAGAAGCTTGTTTCAATGACATTTTCTTGTTTTTTTTCTTAATGAATTGTACATTTAAAGTCTTTTTGTTCATTTCGTATATCAATCTGTCCTTCATTTTTGCAGGGAGACTATGACCCCACCAAGACAAAAGTGGTCCATTTTGGGCTGAACCCCACCGCGCTGCGCAGACAGCACAGACAGGAAGAACTGGAGAAGCTACGCGAGGAGTGCGAGAAACTGCGGCAGCGACTGAGAGCGGCAGAGGAAGGGGGCGGCACCGACGTAACGGCCAGCCTCTTGCAGACACCCTCCAGCAAGGAGATGGAAGGTTGTTCACGCGATATTACTGATATTTCCTTTCTACAGAATTGGAGGCCAATCTCCTCATTTAGATGCTTACATTTTTTCTGTACATGCTAAAGGCTCAAAATGCTCTTTGCATAATCGCTTTTGTTCACCCAAAATGCACCTAATTTTTTACTGTGGGTGCACGGGTGTACCTAGATATTTGGGTAGGGTTATGTTCAAAAGGTACTATTGTACACTAATATGTAGCATATTCTTGACATTCAAGTGTCAGAAAAAATACCTAAACTTTGTTTATTGTTAAAGATTTTAAAGTTAGCTCAGTCTCCAGAATTTTGGTTGATAGCAATTTTCAATGTTCAAAACTGTGATTAAGGTTTGGGAGATTATTTCATGTTCCAAAAAAATGAATTTAGAGCCCTCTACTGAATTCTTACATATACATGTAGCTCCCACAACTATAGGGATTTTATCAGGCAATGTTTCGGCAAGGGAAGCTGTCAGTCCTTATAAGAATACTGTAAATGTATTTAAGTTCGCGTTTTTATTTCGCACTAAGGCGAAAATGGAGTGTTTGCGGCGGTTTTACGTTCGCAGCAGCGCCATGGTTACATACTGCTACAAAAATGTTAGCAGTGGCTTTAAGTTAGCGGTAAAACGGTCGCCGCGAAAACCGCGAACATTAAACCACCGCGAACATTTCTGCATTTACAGTAATCATAGGTATCACACCAAAGTGGCTTACTTCACAACCTATAGTTAAACATCACAAACATTACGAAATAAAAATGCAAATGACTTTCTTTCATTTTTTCACCCTAGATCTGAAGAAGCAGTTGACGACAGCCGAGACGAAGAACACTCGTCTCAAGGAGGTGTTCCAGCAGAAGATCCACGAGTTCCGCCAGGCCTGCTACATGCTGCTGGGCTACAAGGTGGACGTTGTGAAGGACAACAACTACAAACTCATGTCCATGTACGCTGAGCGCCAGGAGGACTGCCTCATGTTTCAGGTAAGGCAGTGGTAGAAATACTTTTTTCCAGTGTTCTGCAATATTGCAGAATGCCAAAATTTTGTCCTGCAATTTGAAAATATTTTCTGCAAATAAACAAGCCTGCCTACTTCAGCCTTATCAAACTAATATAGCCTACTTATTTACTTCATATCTATCTTTGCAACATTCCTGTGATCATTCTTTATTATCTCATTCTATCTTTAATTTTTACCAGCAAAGTTTGAACAAGAATAACATACACATGTGTGGAAAAAAAAATGAAATGAAAATTGAATTTGCTTTATTACAATTGAGACAGCAAAAGCGTATTTACTCAATATCAATCAAATCAAATGATTTTCATTCTTTCTGTAGGAGTAAAAAAAATTTCAAAATTGCGGGTTGCTTAATTTTTCCTCTGCAATCTTGAAAATCTTTCTGCAAATTGCAGACTGTAGGTGGGTATTTCGAACACCTTAAAGGTCTTCAGATCCAAGGCCTTAGGATCCACAAGTAGAGTTACTAACCACTAGTACTGGATCACAGTAAAATACTAAATTTTGTATATGTTTTTTTTAAAGATCTGGTGTTTCTTGAAATGTATTACACTCAAACTTGTACAAGTGAAAATCTTGACATGAGGACCACCTGGCCAATGTGACCACCTTATGGAGATAATTTGTCTCATTGACACAAGCAATATGACTCGTATCTATAGTTGCCACTTGTCCATGTAGACCAGGTTTTATTGGTCATCTACATGGTCATCTCGGGCAGTTTTGACTGTGGTAGGTCAAGTGAGGTATGGTCAGACCTGTACTAATGACCGCCTCTGCACAAGGACCCTTGGCCATTGTGGCCACTTTTGTGTTTGTGTCTAACTCTCAGACGGTTTTTCCCATTGACTCAAGCCTTAAAGAAACCTTTATTTGAAGTTATCTATAGTGGCCACCTCTCTGCTGTGACCATTTTCTTTAAAGGAGTCCTGCTAAAGTCCGGGGGTTATTTTCCAATAGATGATAATTTTAGGAAGTAAAAATGAATACTTTTTACAGTATACGATAAAGTCCCCACTAGTCCAATGCGCAACAAAAAGCATTCAGTATTCTACCAAATTCCCCAGATGACCCTCTATTTTCTGATTAATTAAATTAAACAACCTCAGCCTATGGCTTATTACAATGTGCCTGACAAGGCCTGGCAAAAGTTAGATTACAAAAAGAATGTCAGGGTGGTTAAGAAAAATTCGTCTTGCTTTGTGTTCTTTTATATCTTATTAACAATTGGCCTTCTTATTGTGCTTAACCCCCCTCATCTATGCCAAAAATTATTAAAAGTTTAGGACTCCTTTAAGTCCCTTGAGCGGTCACTATGGACAGCTTTGACTATTATTTATCAGTGTGACAAAACAGGTCTATGTATAATTTTTCTAAGATCCCTACTTCCTGCAATTCCAGATGGTGCCAGGAGGGGAGCTGCAGCTACTGGAGACTGAGTTCTCCAACTCCCAGGCTGTGATGATGTTAGTGGACCTCCACCTGAAGACCCAGCATTCTATCCCAGCATTCCTCAGTGCCCTGACCCTTGACCTCTTCAGCCAGCAGACCATAGCTTGAATCCTTTACTTTCTGTGACTCTTTTCATTGTCGCACTAGATAACAATATTGTACATAAATTTTGTAGTTTCTGCAGTCATTGTTATACACATAGTTATAGATCCAGCTCACAAATTGACTTTCATGTATGAACTAACAATGTCTTGACTTAAAGCTACACATGCATACCTTATTGTCCACCACTACAATATACATGTACAAAACACATATGATACCTTTTAAAGGAAGTGTACTTCAAAAGTTTGAATATAGCCAGAGAATTTGACATTTTCTAGTATTTTCTTGGGTTATTTCTTTGCAGGACTGTTGAATATCAAGGTCTTACTCTTTCCATTTTGGAAGATAACCCTTGTAAAAAAATTTGTCATCATCTTGACATTTAAGGAAAGGTTTGAAAGCTTTGTGGAAGGCAGTGGTATAGGAAACAGTGAATGGAGAGATATACAGACTCTTAGAGTACTGTACACCAGGAAATAGTAGGCACATTTATAAGTCTGTGCTTTTGGCATACACTTCTCTGCAGCAAATTCATCACAGCCGTGAACGGGTATTTCTATTGTGTTGAAACTATTGTTTTTTAGAGATGCCACAGACTCTTTATTTTTACTGTGCCAAAAGGTGTACGTCCTGCAAAATTTAATGCAGTTACGGTAAAATGATCTGATTACATGGAGCATTGTGGTTATATATGTAAAGCTGCTTATCTTGCATAAGTTTAAAACTGCAGGTAAATTCCAATGCAGAGGTCTTAAAAATCAAATACATGAATTCAATTGCCATTCAAATTGCAGTCTGAAAATGTTTTAAGAATCAAAATTCAAATTGATTTAAAACAATTTGTTATCCCAGTGTATATGCACAAATTCAGAACATGTCTTACAGATTAAGTACTTACATGTGGAAATAGAAATATGATCCTACCAAACCCCAGTGGATTTAGAAAGTAGCTATACTATAAGAAGCCTAGCAGATTATTTTTAAAAGAACTTGCCTCAGGCTGTATATTACTAAATACAAGTACTAACGTCATTGAAATGACTTATAAGATTCACAGCATCTGCCTGAAAGTAGTACTAATTTGACCTTTACATCTAGTTAAAAAATAGTATGTTGTCAATTATACATAATGTAAGTGCTTGCGTTGTTGATAGTATTGAAATAAGATTGATCCATTTTTGAAGACGACCAACTAGTATAATTGTACAATGTATTTGCATATAAATATTCATAAATAAAATTTCACCTTTATGAAGATACCCACAACTCTTCTTGGGTATCACAGTAATTTTATACCTTATGATTTTAGTCCCATGATACATGTATCAGGCTCTCTTCATGCAGACGTAGTTGGGTCCAAAATTTTGCATCAAATCAATATTGATAAAGAGGTACTGAATCAAGATTCCTAGACCACCCCCTTCCCCCATGAACATACAAAACACAATAATCACTTGAGCTAAAGCAAATGTTGAACCAAATATTTATTTCTGACAAATATAAATAGGGATGGAACACATCTTTAGAATTCCTTGCATTCTAATACATAAACATTCTATGTTTTGGAGTCGTGTTGACAACCAAATGTCTGTTGCGTAACATGTTTTAGCAAGTGAATCACAAAAAACAACAACACTGGTATCAAATCCTCAAATACAACTGACTGCCAAAGCAACGTCTTCACTAAAATTCAAGTTTAACAAACATTCACACTGTCACAACAAGACATTTTCACTTCTTGTCGCACAAGAACCGACTGGGCTGTCTGGCCAATCAAGTTACATATCGGGATGGCATCTTGAGCGCCATAGATGGTACAGTCAGCAGTGTTTGGGGGCCAATCAGCTGCCAGCACGGACTCAAAAAGAAATACGACCAATGTCACGATTGCGACAACTACATATAATTATTCACATACTATATTGCCCCTTCTCAATATCCTATCAGATTGTTCACCATTCAAACTGCATTATGGGTAATATGTCAAAGTTGAAGGCCCGAGACATGAAGAAAACATGTCAGGACATGTATCAAGCATGGTCTTAACAAGAACTGTTAGCGGCCAAGTTATATATATAGGAGCCTTTACCTTTGACCTGGCGCATGCACAGTTTAAACCATGAACCAGCTTATTACTGACGTAACTACTGATAAAACATGTGGTCGACTGCTCCGCAATTGCACGATGATGATGAGGTTGCAGGGGAAGCTAAGGGTTGAAGATGCTTGTATCCTTTATTATATCATAATTATAATCAGATGTGCTCCTAAATCCGATGTGAGAGCACAGAATATAAGGTTTCTCGTTTGAAAAGAGATAACATGCATATACATGTATGTAGCAGTAGGGTGCATAGTACACTTATAACTATGACATTGTTACTGTGAATATAGTTAATTGCTGAACAGTCGTTCCTCTGGTTCACATTTAGAACTACAGCACTGGCTATACACATGTAGGAGCATATTTTACATAAATATTTGAATCCAGCTTACGTTTTTTGCAACCAATGTTTCCTCTTGAGCAACGCCACGTAACCAACATAGTGCCTTCCATTCTTATGTTTGAAGTTGCACATTTAAATCTAATCAACAGCTAGACAAAACTGTTTCCCTGGTTATGATATAACTTCACAACACAAACACCTCATAACAGTTATTGCTGATGAAAAGTCTAACCTGCCTTGATACAAGGCTCTGCCCTTGGTGCTGAATTCTTTGCACACCAGACAACGTTGGATGCTGGTTTTCCCGTACACCGTGCCAGTTGAACAAGTTGCATCTTATTTTAAGAACCACCGTCTTCGATGGCTTCCAGTTCACTCTCACTTTTTTTGTAGCGAGGAGCAACATTTTTCGAGGGACCGACCAAGACAGTTGGGGAAGAGGAGTTTCGTAAAAAAAGAAATGCACCGGGATGCTTTACAATGTGGCCCAAAAAGATGAACTTAAAAATACGAGGAGACAATTGCACTGGGCAACTCAAACAATGGAACAACGTTTTCAATTAACCCCTCTTGGCGTTTGAGTAGAATACTGTACATTCATTTATTTTCGCGGGGACATAATTTCGTGGTAGAATGGGAAAAGAGGTTTTCGTGATGTTTTAAATTCGTGGTTGAAACAAAACTGTACTACGGCAGTGTAGTACACTGAGGAGGTCACCGCGAAAATAAACCCAGTGCGAATATTTCAGGATTTACAGTATTTTAGGACGTGTATAGCTTCATCTGTTCCTCAACGTCGTCGTACGACTGAACGCCGAATTTGTCCTCGTTGTCTTGCATCAGTTTAAAGATGGCCGCTAGTTGTTCCTGCTGAATTCTGAAAATAGAAAGGCCACTTTGATGCAAGCTATTCCCGCAAATAAAGAAAACAATTTTCTTTACTTAATGGAAAGATATAGAAAATCATTTCGGCAAAATCATTCACATCTTCATTTCGTGTTACTACCTCAATGAAGTTTTTAGGAGCCGGCTAGTTGGATTCTTAAGATTCTTACCGTCTTTCGGTTTCCCTGTCTTCCTCAGTCATGCATCGCTCGGCTTCCTTGTAGACCTTGCGTTGTGGGATGGCCTCTTCGTAGATCTCCTCTTTTACCTTCTTCACGTCGTCATCGTTGTCTGGGACGGGAGTCGTGGCGTTCTCTGCTGCCTCTGGGTTTCCTCCATTTTTATCCGGACCCTCCCCGTTCTGTGTTGCCTCTGTTACCGTGTCCTCTTTCTGCTCTTCCTTGCTCTTCCCATCAGCGAGGAAACCGTAGACGTTCCTCGGCTTCCCTCGCTCTCTCCGCCGCCAAGGCCCGCGGCTTTCGCTGGGCTCCATCATGTCTGACGTCATGAACGGGCAGCTGAAAAGACTGGGAGGCTGACTGCGCGTTTTCTTCTTCTTTTTCTTCTTCAGGACTTTGGTGGTGGCGTCGCCGGCGGTTTTCTTCGCCACGACGGGCTCTGGTGCGCTAGCTTCCGCCCGCTCTTGTTCCTTCTCTTTTCCAGTCTCAACATTTTTTTCCGCGTCAGGTTGTATCTCTGTCGCAATCTGCACGATATCGCATTCTTCTTGTGGTGTTGTCTCCTCTTTCACTATGTCAGGACAAGCTTCCTCTTGCTGTTCCTCCGTCCCTTCACAATCGTCATTTACTTTTTCTTCATCATCCTTTTTTTCTTCTTTCTTCTCCTCTTCTTCGCCTTCCGCTGCGTTCTCGTCGCCGTTCTCGTTCCCATGTGCTGTCGCGCTGTCGTCTGCAGCATCTTTCTCCTGTTCGCTCAGACTGATGTTTGGATCTGTCTCTGCGATATCTTCAAGTTCAGGCATGCTATCCTCCGCCGAGGACACCTGTTCGGGGGAAGGAGAAGACAAATTTAAAGATGACAACGGTGGAGCCGCCATTTCTGAACTAGTAGTTGGAACGAAGCGATCGAATGATGTGCCCCATTCGTCACTCGGGTTGCTAGTACCAAAACCCCGGGGGTCTAGAAATGACTTCGTTTAAATGACAAGTACACAATCAATGAAATAACGGCCTGCGCGATACTACTGTGTGTTCAGTTGCTAAGCAACGGGTACCATTTGAACAATGTTTTGTGACAACTTCCGCGGTTTTTAAAATGTCATTAGAGTGTCACATGAGTATGTTTTTCCAAACCTATCATTCATTATATTTCCTCTGGGTTAAGTTTAGAGTAAACATCCGTGTACATTTCAATGCGGCATGCAGGGTCTAGAATTTAATCAAATGTAATCTGGATCAAGTATTGGTTACCATGTGACGACCCGTGTTTTCAGTTTTACGTTACAAAGGCCTTGCGCGTGGCTGGCCATCCCTTAATTGTACCCCCTCGGTAGCGCGTACTTTTTCCCCAATTAGACAATTAACGCGAGCATTCCTCTCGCTAAGATACGCTGTAGATGAATAACAGCAACTAGCGTCTAAATGGAAATTGGCGACATTTTTTGTACATGGAAACGATGTTGAAGAGGACATATAATATTCGGATCTTGTCTCAAAACCAGTTAACCGTACGCGTCTCACGGTAAGTGCACGCTGCGTAATGCAACGGTCCCAATTGCACCGGTGCCCGTCGGTGGTAAGGTCCCGACCGGGCCCGGGGCCACAATTTGTCCTGGTGGACTGCCGGTGTAGTGGGCCAGAATATACCCCTGTCCAGAATATACCTGGGGTTCAGGGAATATACCCCCCTGGGCCAGATTATACCCCGGTTATGGTCTGGCCTAGCCGGGTATTTTCTGGGCGGGGGGGGGGGTATACTCTGGCCTGCTACACCGGGTACGGGGGTGGGGGGTGTACCTCCTGGTGTTCGCACGATTAGCTCACGGCGTCTATTTATTACCGGGTCCCGCGTTTATTCTAAGTCCGGGCTAAAATGATTCGGGGTCCCGGCCAGGCCCCAAAATAGCCCGGCAGGCTCAGGGTGTCCGACGGGGCCACGTAGGGGTCACACCCGAAAGTGCAAAAAAACAGCCCGTCAACTAACCGGCGGGGCCCCTTTTTTCAAGTTGGGACCTAAGCATAAGGTATTGACAGGTTTGAATCACTGCAACCGAGGAGGTTATAGGGAAAAGGGGTATAGTCCTCCCTGTTACAACCAATGCAAATGTACGTTGTGTGTGCTCTTTAACATGCTCCATCGTAGAGCATGTTACAGAGCACTCATCCCTTGCTTTAACATAGGGCTGACCGCTCAACAGTATCAGAAGAACCGTAACACATCCGCACGGTGAAAATTGGTGTTCAAACGTCAGACGTCTAAAAGCTAGTAGATCCTCGCATCTCTGCTGTATGTTATTTCATCCACATATTTTTTACATATGTCTACCTATGACGTGACTAAGATACTTAAAGTATATCAGCTTCAACGTGTTAAGACATTTTTGAGAGAATGATGTAGAATTATATTATATAAAAAGTGAGGCTGCGGATATACCCGAAGTAACACTGTACAGGTTGTATTTCACGGGACAGGCATTTTGTTTCAGTGGAAAATAATATACATTTTATTTGTCAATATCCCAAATACGAATACAAAAAGTGAATGATTTAAAGCAGTTGTAATACACTTTCCCCTAGCTTTTCCAAGGTCGAATCCCCTTAAAAATAATATCTATACTAAATCAGTAAAGCCACTTATCATATTACGTAAAACGTGTATGGAAAGGGGTTGTGCATATGATAGTAGACTACACAACTTGTACTGATTTTGCCGTGCTTTGGCTTTGGGCTTGAATTTGCATCACAATTTTCAAATTTCATTTCCACAGCGTAAGTTTCATTTCAGAAGAAAAAACCCACTACAGCACTGTAAGACGTCCTTCCAAATTGTAACGAGAGAGCATGTATTCAACACCACGGGTGGGGTGTTTCGTCGTAGCCTGTTACAATGGCGTGCCGTTGCCGTGGTAACGATGACGCGCTCATAATATCATGCAATTCCCAGATGTCGTGAGTGCTTGTAAAAGCGTCAGCTGTTTATAATGAACTCCACTTCTAAGCATATATTGGAAAATCGTAAAAACAATGGCAGTGCGTTGTTTGTCCGATTGAAAAGATCACAGATGTTGACTGCATCCAACACAACATTCCGGGTTTTGATGTTTTCTGTTGGCATTGAGAATAGGCTTATTCTTGGACCCCGTACGTTCATACTAAGCCTTTCATAGCCGGCTGAATAAATTAAAAGATTTAGCCGGGTAAATCAACCCGGCTTTCTTGGCTTAATGATTTAATATGAACGCAATTCAACCGGCCAAATAAGGGTTTTAGAAGGGTTTTTCAAACCACCTCCGAAGGGGCTACTGTTTTTTGGATCATGTGCACCTATAGCTCTTGAAAGATCCTTTTGATGAATGTGTATGAATTTTTGTATGTGGATAGTTATTGAGAGCCCAAAGAAGCAAGTTTTGGGCTACATAGCAGTATTTTCAGTAGCCTGGTTGCCAGACCACCGCGCTCCTGGCGCTAATCCTTCGGCCGGGGAAGCAACTCGCGCCGCCGCCACAGATAGCACACGGCCCACTAATAGCGCGATCGACAATAGATATCAGGGTTCGGCTGCCAAGCGCCCGGGTGCCAACTCTATCCCTACTACTATGTCTTCCCCGGCCAAAAAGGCTTATCATCGCATCGCGCGAAAGGTCTGGTATCCAGGCTATATTTTCAGGTACTACAGCATTATAGAAAGATACCCCCCTCCTGAGAGTAATGTGGTAAAGTCCATGGATAGCTGGTCAGCCCTCCCACACGAATGACCCCTTATGGGAGGGAGATAGGTGGGGTTGAATAAGGGAAGGGGAGGATCACATCTGTGATGGCTAGAGAAATTCACAAAAGCTCTAAATGTTAATAATGGAGATATGGGATCTTCGATTACTTGTTAATTCTCTGATGGTTTACTCACGAATATGTCTGTATAACCATGCATCTCCATTCATCCGACTACTTTTCCGTTCATTTATCATACCAATAGGAATTCTATTGGATAGAGACCAATAAGATGACTGCTGTTTTCGTATGTACCGGTACCGCTACTACATTCCATGTATTTCTGTCCCCGGAGAGAGAGAGATAGAAGATTTACGTGCGATGACTTTTGAAAGTCAAATTCATCCAAGAAAAGCCTTCGTGTTGTGGGCTTCTTAGATGGCTTGGCTGGGTGAACGGGAGCTTTTCTATGGCCAAATATATAGGCAGGGTATCATAGATGCCGTCGAATGACCTAGTGGCTAGGCTAGCCAACACGAGATCGAGAGGTCGCGGGTTTGATTCTTGTCCTCGCTAGACGTTGTGTCCTTGGGAAAAGCACGTGCACTTTACATGGCATTTTCTCATTACAATCACGTGTGAAAATGAGTACCTGACTTCGGTTGGGGAGGTAAAGGGCGGTGGAAGGAGAGGAATGTGTTCCACCATCCAATACCGTTCCCTAGACAAAATGCATAACAGCACACTGCTACGGCCTTAAATGACGGATTAACCAATGAGCTTAACGGTCCGGGGCTACGTGACGAAGGCCTCGTACGTGCTTACACCAGCTGGTTGTGTCGGTGACTTTGTGTCTGCCGGTCTATACATAAAGCGCCGTCTATATACATAAAATCATATTTGTACGTTGACAGGAATTTACTTCATTGTACATGACAGCCTTTTACGTCACAGGAGACTTTCACAGGAGATTTTATACGTGCCACGTCTACGACTGTTTCAAGAATGCCCTCAATTGCTGTCATAAATCTATATATCGTAGGATTAATGTGTCAAGGCCCTCACTCGATCGCAGTTTCTCACGCCGTCAAACGCACCTGGATACGCACCTCATTTTAGTGGACGATGGGAACAATGTGTGTAATTGTTGAAGGGTTTTATACCTCGGGGAAAATAAAATATGATTTCTCTGGAAAATGTATGCATATGATTCAGCAACCTAACAGGAGATTAAGTATGTTTATAAGTTCAAAGATCTCTAAGTATGTTGTATGTGGGTATACCTTATATAAACATCTATTGACATGATAAACAATCACCAACGTTGGTAACGTCATACATACATTTATTTATGGAAACATATTTGAGACGACAGAAATATATCATAGTGGGGGCAAGGCAAAGTCTTAGCCTTCTTTTGTCTTTCCAACCTTATCTCAAATCTCAAGCACTAACACGGTGAGAAATTGACATGTACAGCGCTTAGAATAAACAGTCACAAATATAGAGCAATCACTAGAAAGCAATACCCGGAAGCGGTAAAGCATACGGTTAATTTTACAAACCTCGTCAGGGCACACCATTTCTTCGTCTTCTTCCGTTTCTCTTTCGCTCCCTCCATCCGTAGGTTTGTTATCTTCCTCCCCAATCTCCCACTCAACCCTTCCATCTCCACCACTTAGGTTGTCCGTACGCTGACCGAAGCCCGGCGGCGTTGTACCTTCATTTACGGGTCGTTGTTGCGGCGCTACCACGGCCTCCGTGTTTTGATCACCCTTAGCAACAGTATACCTGTACGCTGCCAAAACCGCCAACGCTGTAAAAACACAGCCCCCCACTACGGAAAATATTGGCAGTAAGGTTTCAAAATCTAGCTCGAAGTACATTTTTCCTGCGTCGAATCGCGTGATCGCTACCTGTGTTGTAAACACATCGAGAGAAATCGAGCGACGGTGAGCTGCAATCAGGTCATTTCCGGGTGCGACAGGTGTTTTCGTGTATTACTTCCGGGTTAAAGATAACGGTGGGAGTTGACATGGTTGAATGGCGACTATGTATGTCAATGAGTGAAGAAAGTGCGTTCTCGAAAATTCTCGCTTCACACGGAGTTTAAAGATAGCAAGATATTGCTGCAAACACAAGTGAAATGATTTTATGCTGATAGATTTTATGACTATGAAGTTTCAGGTACCATATATATAACATAGCTTCTGAAATATGTGTTTGTTTGAATTTGACTGAAATAGAATATTGACATCTTTTAAATGCACCAATCAAAATACCTTAAAAGGGCGATACAGAAATGAAACCATTGCGCTTTGATATTGCCTACATCTTAAGCTTTTATTGACACAACAGGGTGAACTGCCGATGAAGCATTGGTTGCATTGGTTTATTCGGGAACTGTCATTGGAAAATATTCCTGTAACAATTGTTGCTTCTACTCAAGTTTTCAGATGAAGAGCCTCATATCCTTAGGTAGCGTAGCGTTATGTTTGTGGTTGTTGCTGCGATGGATGGATTGCTACGATACGATGTGAGTTTTATCCTAACAAATAAAAGACATTTTGGTCGTCTTTCACTGCTTCTTTTTGCACTGTTCTGAACATGGTACGACTTTTGAGCGGCATGTAACATTTGGGCTCAGAAAAAGTGGTGTAGGTTAGCTTCTCCTAGCGGCATATTTAAGAACAGCAGTAGCGTTTTTGTTGAAGACACATGATAACGAGAAGGAATTGATGTTTTTAACCATTTCTCAGGCTTTATTTAGACTGGTCAAAAGTTCAAAGGTCAAATGTATTTGCATCTAATTGGTCAAAAACGGCTTCTGTGATAATTCTGTTCCTGGATTTAAGTGATGGTTTTCTTTAACTGTAACTGTTTCCTTATGTTTTGAAATTTTCACAAGGAGCTAAATGATAGTAGACTCACAAACTTAATCACTAAAATCGTAATTGTATTTTTTACGCTGTGGCTGAGTGCAAATCATGGTATAGCTGGCTCTAATTTGCCAGATGAGACCGAGTCTAGCCTCCTTCGCAGACTTCCCAGAGCGGCGGCGTATACATGTATTGGGGGGGGGGTATTTTCGTCGCCGAGGGAGTTATGTCGCAGAGGGAGTTATGTCGCCTCAGTAATCTCCCTCGGCGGCGAAAGTAACCCCCATCACAGCCCCCGAAATATACACCGCCGCCCCAGGAAGTCTGCGAATCGAGTCAGTGTATGTTTATCATTAGCCGAAGGTGCAGGAGTAAGAGTCAGGCCCGGCCTCTGCACACGTCATACCGGTTGGGCAGGACATCCCGTTGCACTTGTACTGTTCGCCAGTTCGGCCTTGACCAAATGCTGCAAATTATGAACGACAGAACGTAAGGGTTATATCAATGTGGGTGTTAGTCCCTGCAAATTAGGCTGTTATGTTGAAAATGTTCTAATTCGAATTGTTCTTCTTTTGAGCATTTTACAAGTAAAATTTGAATTTCCTTTTATTGGCTTAAAAACCTAAAATGACTGTTTTTGTGTGTGTATCTGTGCGTGCGTGTGTGTATGTTTATGTCTTGGTGTGTGTTTGTGTGTGTATTTGTGCGTGTTTGTATTATATATGTGTGTCTGTGTATGTATGTATGTATGTATGTATGTGTGTGTGAACAGTATGTGCATGTATTTGTCCGCGTGTATGTATGTGTGTGTCTATGTGCATGTGAGTGTTTGTTTCTTTGTGTGCGTGTTTATATTTCAACTTCAACTTGATTTACCCCCAGATAACAACGCGAGGGGCAAAGTAGGGGGGGGGGGGAGGAGGTCCCAGGCTAAGGCGGGCAGGCCTCCAGCCTGGCGCGGTATGACTCAATGTGGGGGTTTGCAAAGCAGTAAAGTTAAAAGGGTAGATCTGCTATCTCTGAATCCCTTGTTTGTATTTGTTTAAAAGCCAATGTTGCTTATCAAATTAAAGTGTAACTCACCATAGCAGTGCATGGAAATGCCGGCGTCAACGCAGGTCCAACCAAAGGGGCAGACGTTAGGATTGCAGAGATCAACGTCTGCAAGGACAAGAATAAAGAATTAATTTATCATAATCATAGTCAGTGCAATATTTGTTCCTCTTGTTTCATCTTTTCAGGAATGGGAGATATTGTCATGTGATACATCTACTACATGCATGTTCAAAGTGTATTGCTGTCTTGTGGGGAAATACATCACATGCCTGTATGTTGAAATACACCTACCTATTTCACAGTCGTCCCCCGTGTACCCAGGCACACAGCTGCAGGTGTAGGAATTGACTCCATCAACGCATGTCCCGCCAAATTGACAAGGAGAAGACTCACATTCGTCGACATCTAGAACGGAAAGAAGACATGGATGAATTAGAGTACCGTCGGCTTTACTTACCGTGTTTCAACATATATTAACAAAAAAACTTGTCCCAACTGAGACGGGGGCTGATATGGACTTCCAAAAATGTTGACCCATTGCTGACGTCACACTTGTGACAAGTCACGTGTCAAAAACGATTGGGTCAGAGAGCTGAATGATTCAGTCGAAAATTCCCGTTAGTCCATTTTTTTAGGACTGTTCAAACTTTCCATAATACAACACAATCCTTTTAAGTACATCTAGAAATATGTTTTTGTTCAGTTACTTACTGATCTCGCATCTCTCTCCATCAAAACCTGGTGCACAATCACAGAACGTGTAGTCGTCGTTGAAGCAGGACGTACAGTTGCCGCCATTTTGGCAGACATTCTGGTTGCGGGTGGTGATATCTGAGACAAATACATTGAATATAAAAACTGTATCTGAAAAATTAGAGGACGATGAATGAAATTAACATTGTCTATCTTATAATCTATCTATATCTATCTATCTAATCTATTTATCTATCTACATGTTTCTATCTAGAGAGAGAGAGATTAGATGTAGATAGATAAATAGATAGATAGATAGATATAGATATTAGATAGATAGATAGATAGATAGATAGATAGATAGATAGATAGATAGATACATATAGATAGATGGATGGATAGATAGATAGATAGATAGATAGATAGATAGATAGATAGATAGATAGATAGATAGATAGATAGATAGATAGATAGATAGATAGATAGATAGATTGATAGATAGATAGATAGATAAATAAGGTAGATAGATATGAATAGAGATATAGAGATATAGATAGGGACATGGATATAGATATTAATATAGGTGTACCATAACAATGGTTTAAAGGGACCTGGGTTCTCTTATGTTTAAAATGTACATAACAAAGACTTCTCACCCGACTGGCACACATAGTTGTGACTGGCATGGCAGAGGTCGGTCTTGCATTTGTAGCCGCCATCTCTGGCCAGAAGCACGCATAGGTTGTCAGGTTCTCCTGGTACCCACTCGAGAGAATCTGGAAAAGATTATAAATCGTTGAATAGCAAAGTTCTTTATTCAAAACCACGCACGAACCGACGTTTCGATGGCCATCTGTCATCTTCATCAGGGCAATACTCACTGGTTTACAGTGCACTGAATTAACGAAGCTAGGTGTTACTGGTTCACAGTGCACTGAAGCTAGATGGAGCCCTTGTGAAGATGTCAATACCTGGTTGCAAATAAAGAACTTTGCTATTCAGTCATTCACCAACCTAGGCCTGATAGAATTATTCACGGATTCAAAGTCCTTGTTGTCTCAAAATTGATATGGTGATGATGGCTGGTTTATTACTTCACAAAATAACAATGCCTGAATTGTAAGGCAAGAGCTCGACTTCACTGAAAAGCAGTAAGCTAAGATTTCAACCTCGCATACAAATAGTCAGCTGGAATTAGCATTGCCAATGCCTTTCTGAATAGTTATCTCTACGTATTTTCTAAGCCTTATCACGCTTAACTGGAAGAGTTTTCATCAAAAGGTATCTGAAAATACCAATGTAAACAGTCAATACAGGACATCAAACAGAAACTTTTAACAGCAAGAAGACACAACGGAAGGAATTATCGGACTATATGTTTGGGTTGGATAAAAGTACTTACTTCCCAACTGAGAGAAGTCCGAAAAGATGAATGTAGCAGGTGTACTCTTCAGCCCGATCCAGTGGGAAACGTTGGATCCGTGAGAGATCTGGTCGGCAAGGAAGCTCTGTTCACCCCTGTCCTTTATCGCTGCGAGGCTTCCCCCAAGGGAAGCGCACTTTGTTCCGGCGTCTGCGTGGTTGAGAGCGTGCTTAGACAGCTGGTAGCACTTTCCATTGTGTGCGGGTATGGGATCTGAAACATGCCGTATTCGGGAAGATTAGCACTCCTTGATGCATATGCAATTTCGTGTTTTTCGTGTATTTTCCTCTCTCCCTCTCCCTCTCCCCCTCCCCCCTCTCTCTCTCTCTCTCTATCTCTAATAGTATTTATATATTTCCCGCTTTCTCCCTTTCTCTTTCTCAGTTACTTATTTATTCCCTCCATCTCTCTCACTCCGTTTCTCTAGCTCCACCCCCTTCCCCTATTTGCAAAAACATCATCAAAAAGGTAGTAAGAAAATTTTCTTTCAAACTTACCCTTGATGACGCAGGTAGCGTACAAGTTACTCACTTGAGCGCCATCCACACACCATCCGTCAGTCTCGTGATCAATGCCACATACGTCTCCGTTGTGGTAATCTGGGATGGAGATGAATGTGTCATCAAGAGGTGGACAATTCTCCGGCTCCGTTGTGCCACACATGTCGTTGGATATGTGCACCTGAACGCGACAAGCGATGTCTGTCCCTACGTCAGGAAGAACAGGGCAGTCTGCAGTCCACTGGCTACCATAGCAGTCCAGGTTTGCTCGCATGCACGGGTACATCATGCCTTCAGCCACGCACGCCGCTTTGATGTTGGTACTGGTCATCAGACCTGAGACCCTGACTTTGTAGTAGGACCAACCTTGGATAGAGGTCAGGTACACCATCTCGGCTGGAACAGGAAGCAAAAATGATAAGTCAAAACGTTTGTTCCAATATTGTGGGAAAAATTAATACATCAAATATTGAATTCGTAGTAATTTAGCAGCTGCTTGCAAATAGAATAAGATATAACCTTTATTCTGTTGAACATTATTGGACTCTAGGAGCGTCAAAACCTTATACTGATAAAAGTAGTATCCACGAAAAAAAAAGAAATTAAGGTATCAGTACTAGTCTGATATAGATAACGTTTTTACATTGAATGCTTGTGCGGTCGACGTTCATATTTTCTTCTTGATGAAAAATCAAGAGCTTTTTCACTAGTTTACTAATGATAGAGCGGCCTTGTGCACGGTGCCAAGTGAAGTTCGCCTCAAAGCATTTAGTGCGTTATAAATACCTGTTACCATGTCACAAAAATGGGAAGAAACACAAAGCAAAACACGGAACCAGACTTTGAAAGTATGCGTTTGATAACCACTTCAACATACAGATGTAGATTGTATATAACGTTGAGTAAGCAAAGCGTGACGCTTCAACATTGACGTTTCTAAAACTCAGCCCGAACTGTTGATTTTAGTGCTTTCTATTTTGATGTCATTACATTTAAGTACAACCATGATTTAACAAGGTTATTGTTGATAAGAAGAAAACAACCCAGATTTTACAAGCATGCAGCATGACTAATCAAATAACACATAACAGTTAGATCTACAACTGTCAAGAATTTAAGTTTAAAAATTCGACACACCCCCAACCACAAATTCTGACCTGCAACCATACAGCAAGAAGGTACTACACAGATTTCACGAGCATACGTTTAGCTTATAATACGTAGTTTTACATCTGGTAGAAAGTTGAGTAATATCTAATGATATACTACCACATTGATAACATTTACAATACAACAATTTCATATAACCATACTAGAAAATAGATGAGAGGAGAATTACCTTTGAATATTTGAACAAAAGTTAGGCAATGTGTACATTTTACACAAGCTTGAAACATTGTGTTGTTTTTAAGTTACCCAAGAGTTAAGATATTGCTGGAAATGTATGCATATGTTAAAAAGTTAAAACATTGGTCATTCCTCTTTTTAGTTGTTCTTTTTTCTTACATCCAAGAGAAGTAAAATGTTCTAAGCGACTGCCATTTCTATGCTTTTGACATCATCAAATCTGAAAAAAAATGACCTAAAACTTGTTTTGTCCCATGCCATGGCAGCAATGAGCGTTGAGCATAAAAATATATTTCGAGTTGTGCCCACCCCCCCCCCCCCACGAGCTGAATTTGAGCCAAATCGACTACAGACAAAAGCACGTTAAAGCCATTGCTCCGTCGTGTCCTATTGCGGCGAACGTTGTACATTTTCATCGCGAGCCACTATAACGTTTAAGAAATTTAAGGACCTATAAATCTAGTACATATGATAGATTTTACTGACCTGACAATGGTGTCGACATCAGGAGCGCGATAGCTAGGATGGCCAGCATGACTGCGACAATGTATGTTCACTGTTGAAAATGTTCCTCTGCAAGTGCTATGATCCCCCTGCACTTCTAATTTATGCAGTGAAGTGAGCAGGATGTTGCTATTGTTTCACATTAGAGTTTCTATTCGTCCTAAGCAACGGACGTCGTAGCTAATGCATTGTTTGAGGAAACCCTACCTTAAAAGACTTGTTTGACCAATACCCACATTGAATGTGTAAACTAAGGTTTTAAGCAGTGCGTCACTTGTAACGGCAGTGACCCCGACACCAAAACAAACGATATCTGAATCGCTAAGTTTGTGTTAGATTTTGGTACAAAGCACTGATGACTTCATCCAAGGGAAAGCTAAACGGTACATGCCTAACATTAAATGTTAAACATCACAGAAGACCTGTGCCACACAACGATTGTATTGAATGTACCCCCCTCCTTTTTTAGTTCACTTCAGTACCACAAATTGAAAGCCACTCAGATGTTTGGGGTTAAATTAACTGGATTGTGTTGACAGATGTTAATTTATTCACCTTGACTTGAAAAGTACTAAAATATCGCAATAAGTGCTTAAGACTCCTAGACACGAAAAATAGTGGACTCCGCTGACTGAAATGTAGGCGGGTCGAAAGCTAATTTTCCTTCTTTCTCTCCCAGGGTACCCAGCTGGGATCCTCGGCAGTGTAAGCTTCTATTCCCGCCTAGACAGGTTAGCCCAGCCTGGTGAATTTGCCTGGCTGAATTCAATCAACAGCTACTCCAGGAGGGAGGGGTTGGGGGTGGCTGACGCAGCATTTCCTCGGAGGCATATTGACCCTGGTGCCGAAGAGCTGGCCTGTGTGGGCCCTGGCAACTGCCTAGATTCCACATTAGATTTACTGTGACCTCATTATAGAATTAAGAAAAAACAATTAGCAACTCCATTATTCGTCACTTCTAAATGCAAATCTGCAAAAGTTAACAAATGTTTGTTTCGGAAGTTTTGTTGTTTTTATGTTTGCCTTTATTTGATCCCCGCAAAGGGATAAGATTTTAAAAAATGATGTTTGTACGAAGAAATCGTTTTGGCCATACAATGATAAATGAACAAATTACCTACTTGAGAATGAAACACCGAAACAATATTTGGTCCTCAAACTCCAATTTTATTGCCAGCATATCAAATCTAAGAAACATACGATAGGAAAATTGAAATTCAGTAAATTCTGCTGTCTAGATAGTGTCATATTTCTCAAAATACCATGGCCATATGTCAGCTTCTTCGCTTGTTCTAATGATAATATTATAGACCTCGTGTACATTGGTGACAACAATTCACGTTCAGATAAATCCATTCATTTCCATCTTCAAGTCAAAGTCGCTTACGCTATATTGTTAGATAATTGTATTGCATTAAACTTATTCTATCTTCACTAGTTAACTTTTAATTGTAGAAATCTAGGTATATACTGCAAGTATAGAATTGGCTTTTTTAATGTGATACAAGTCGTGCCAAAGCTATATGAAAACTGAAGCAAGTGACAATTATATTCTGTTCTAAGCTGGTCTTGGGTTAATAACATGTTATAAACTGGTTAACTGTTCTTGATTAATTAACATTAGGCAAAATATTCTAAGCGGTTCAAATCACCAAGTACATTCCTGTATATTGACTCCCTAAAAAAACTGAACCTTTGTTACCTTAAAGCATGTCGTCTTTATTAGAAAATTGTGCCAATTTTGTATACATTTTCACCTCGTAAAAATGACCATTCAAAGGGATCTTGATTATTCAAAATAAGCAAATAAAAGGAATAATATAGCCTTGATAAAGCAAGTACTATGTAGGAAGTGAAGAGTGGGGCCAAATGACAATTTAATTATAAAATGGTATTGACGTGAAATCCAATTATTTTCTTTTCCGAAAATGTCTGAACATGAGATCTTGTCAGCTGTAACGTTACATAATATCTTGATGTAATGTAGATTTCTGAGATAAATTTTTTTATGCAGCCTTTTCCTTCACAAATCTCATCATAGCTCCTTCCTTTGGCCAAATATTACAGTTTCACTTCCTACAGCGTACTACTATTCTGCAGACTTTAAATAGGACCATTTTCTCCCTCAACCCACCAAAGTTTTTTTTTGTTTCTTGAATCTTGAATAAAGCTTTAAAGAGATATATCTAATTAACAGCACTCTGAAAGTGGTGTATGATTCCTCTGGCAATGTGTGTCTTGAAATGCATGTTTTAGTTTGATTACTGAATTCAGGTGTAAGTCGCTACTTCTAGGTTAGGATGTAGTAAAGCCATTAAGTCATGATCAGTTGAAATTTAAACCTATTAGAATTTAATAGTAACGTATTTTGAAGTGTAAAGGAATCATACTCTCTTTCAGACTAATGTCCTGGATGATCCAAATGTCCGTTCGCTGTAGTCATCAGTGGAAAGAAGGCTTAAAGACCACACTCTCCACTGCCAGCAGTAAATCAAGGTCCTGCAGTTACAGAACATAGAAAGTCGTTGATGTAAGTTAGACATCCAGGTAATAAGATACATCCAGGTAATAGTTACTCAAGTAACTGGATATGATTTTGGAAACGATCAGATGGTTTTAGTAGCATCCACTACATTTTGTCAGTGACTGTGAGCAAGATTGTCGAACTGCAGGTTTTGTAACCACTAACTAGTATGAATTCTCAAGGAGAAAGTCGTTTCATGAATAAAAGAGTTGATGCTTTTTCACCATCATTTTTCAGAATGAATAACGAAATAAATGAGAACAATCCGACCCTGAAAACACATAATGATATTCTAAGACAGCATTGTAATACTATCAAATAAACTTTTTATTCAACGGTATTTCTAACCTTCTTAATCCAGGTCGTCATTTTTCATCTGGTCCCGGTAGTTGATAGACGATGGCCCGTTGCTTCGCACGCATTCATCACTGAGCTTTTCAACAGTGCAGCCGTCCTACAAAAATGTAGTTGTAGATGCGCATGTACTTGCACATGATTTAATGAAAAAGCACACTGAGAGCTCAAAAATGTGTTGGCTTCGGCTAGAACCTAAAAGGCGGTATCGCATTAAACATATACATTTATACTGGTTTCTTGTACTGGAGGTTCAACGGTAACATAAACCATAGTTCACCTTCTTGTTGCCCCAGCGTCCCTTGAAGTTCAGCCATGACCAGGATTCGGTGTACCCTCCATCTGGCCGGTACTTGATGCAGGGCACGTTCTTCCAAGTGTCCCATGCCGTCCCCGCACTGGTCTCGTCCTGCAGTTTCTCGTTGACCAGGATTTTCTTGTATGTGTGGGTGCCAGGGGTGGACCACAGGCCGTGGCTTCCTGTGATGATAATCAAAGCCATGGGTCGATATGTTAATTGTTGAAAGAATTCAGTTAGAATTCCAGTCATTCGGTCTACTGTTTGGTTCGTACTTTGGTTGGTTGGTTGTCTGTCTGCTTGTCCATGTTTTAGTTGGTTGGGTTTTTTTTGGGGGGGGGGGGGGATTAGGCAAAGGAAAAATTGTGTGGTTATTAGACGAAGAAACAGACAGATTACAGATTGCATTACATGTACAGAGGAATACAATGTTTGTTTGTGACGGTCGTACCTTATATTCAGTGTCACACATGCACATTTTCAACCATAGTGTATGATTGTGAAAAAAGGCAGTAAAAAGGATACCAGCAGCTGAATACAAGATGGGATGTGTCCCTTCAGTCTTCACAGTGTCGCCATCCTTCTTGTACGTCTGTGATGCAGCATCCCAGTCGTATGTACCTAACCAGTCAACAAACATTGTCTTTAGTTAAGTATGCGTCTATTGTCGAAAAATGAGATTAAAAGAAAACTAATACAAACTAAAAACAAGCTTTAAGCAAATACTGCTAACTGTTAATAAATACATGCCGATTTGAAATTCTTCCATGTTCAATGGCAATCTGTTCAAAAAAGACTTCATCAAGTGTAATTGTTTATTAAAGACTGTCCAAGTACATGTTCGTTACAACCAAAGTAAACGCTTGAACTGTCTATGTACAAAACGCCTTCAGAGACAATATTGACTGGTAAGTAAAAAGATGGTACCTCCAAAGTTGTGAGCGGAGACATAAATGCTATTTGGTTGGTCACCAACCAGACGAGCGGTCATGTGTTCCCAGTCGCCCACGTGATGTCCAAAATTAGAGTAGCCACCGATGCATTTTCCAAAAGCCCTGAATCCTGTTTAACGATCAGAAGAGATAACATCAAGCAAATTAAAGCTATCTCAATTTATAAGGATTGCGTTGTGCATGTTTCTTGCCATCTTGGTTCATCAGTAATGAACTGTAACCTGCAAAAACGTGAACTTTCGCATCATTCTTTGATACTTCAACACGAACACAAAAAAAGGCTTTTAAGTGTACACACTTGCGACAGTGGTTTATCAAAAATGTTTTTTTTTCCTGTAAAGCGAGTCACTCGGGCGTTCGAAATAATGAGGCTGGTTAAAAAGAATCTGACTAGTGTAAAACTAACCAGACCAGGCAATGCACTCCAGAACACTCGAAGGTATTGATAGTTTAAGAGCATCATAGTGATGAAGGTTGACCTACCGATACAAACTTTCTTTCCCCTGTTGTAGGGGTAGAACATCCAGTAGAAGATGTCTGTAGTCACACCATTGATCCGCTTCCAAACAGCGTACACAGGAGGCTGCTCAGTAGAACCGACTGGCTCTCCACCGAAGAAAGGCAGTGTGCTTGAGGGTTTTGACAGGCCTTTGTTGGAGCTCAGGTAACAGTTGTCAGAACAGGTAGGAAGAGTCGACGGTGTGCTGGAATAAATGTTGCCGCCATCGTGCACCTTGACGTTCTGAAGGTGAAACCCGACGCTGGAAGGTTTGTACCCCTCACCATTCGCCAACCAAACTTTTGGTGCGTACTTGCTCACTAGTCCTTCCATCTGGTCATCTGGGACTTGAATCACTACATGAAGACAAATCATTTCTTTTATTGGGATACACATTGGATTGCTGAAAGCCTACAACCTTTAAGGACGATACACAAAGACATGGACATAGTGGATCTGCACTTAAGTACAACAACTCATATTACAGCTCCACAGAAAACTACATAAGATTAGACAAAGACAAACTTAAGCAAATTTCTGTTTACAAACGTGCTTTTTATATTGCTAACTGGTCCTTTCAAATTCATCACTTCTCCTTACAAAAAAGCAAACAGATCCGGTTATGTCCTAACCTACCTTTTTTACAGACCAGCTCAATCCCAGTCCATTGTCCATTAGAGCAGGTCTTTACTGTGTTGCCGGAGACTTGGGTGTACCCGGTATGGCACCGGTATGAACATTTCTCTCCGTGTGTGTAGGGGGAGGAACAGTCGGCCCGAGCTGTGTTCGCTGGGTTCGGTGGTGCAGAGCAGCCCGCTAGTGTTGATGGAAACAATCCAAGCATCGAGTTACAACTAAGTCTAACTTCTTAATAAACATTGTCACGAATCTAATTTCCTTAAAACATACCGGAGGTTATGTTCTAGAAAATGTTCATGGGCAACCTTTCGATATGGACTTTCACAAGGATATATTGGGGGAAATAGCAAAGATAGAAGCAACTATCTCTCACAAAATAAGAGGTACCAATATGTTCTCAAAGTTATGCTGAATCTGAGCACATTTCATAACCTGCCATATATATGCCCTCACCAGATCTTCGACGGCGGCGTCGGCGCTTCCAAAATGCGTCTGACTCCAGGACGAGTGCACATATCAGAAGAAGGAGAAACACACTCTGCCACACTCTGAAAACAGAAACTCATTCAGAAATAGCTGTCTCACAGTTCAAGTGTAACTGTAGGTCTTGTATATGTGGCGCTACCGGAAAGCTTCCTATCCATTTGTCTTCAACGAAATGATAATGAGGTTGGTTAATGAATGAATGAAGACCTTTATTGTACATTCGTGCCCCGAGGGGCTAGATACAGGTCGTTTAACATAAACCTAACTAACATGGAAGTGGCATACACAGTGAAATAAATACAGTACATAGTTAAACATAACGTTACATGGTAGACGAAAGTGATAAGCTAAGCTAATCCAGTAGAGTCAACTTCTTCTCGCTTCTTTGTACATGTGTAGATGTATGTGTAGATGTATGAACAGATCATGTTTCTTGTACAAGGGTTGTCTAGACGTAACAAAAATATTGATTTTATCCGTTACGTTTAAATATTCAAAGTATGGGAATTTCTCATTTATACATTTGAAAAGAACATTTCTTTCTATATCGTAAAGATTACAATCTAAAATGAAGTGTCGCTCATCTTCTATTTGATTCAACTTACAATATTGGCAAAGTCTATTTTCTAGAAGCGTGCGGTTGTGCCTTCCTGTTTCAATATGTAATTTGTGACAACTAATCCTGAATAAAGTGACAGCTACTCTATGATGTATGTTGCTTATAGATAGATACTCTTCTTCCTTATATAGGGACTTAAACAGTCGGTAAGTTCGTAATTTGTTGCTATAAGATTTCTCTCTATTATCATTGTGAATTTCGGCTGAGAATGTTCGAGTTAATACCCATCAATTCTAACCTTAGGATGATGCATAACCTGATAGTTTTCACCTCTTTAAAATGTTTTGCTTCGGCCTAAGATCGACGAAACCAGCTAAAATAAAAACAAACTTAATGAAGTTATAGGGCTAGAAATAGATAGATAGGCTGCGATGATATGTATAATTCACCAATCTGAAAAGCATGATTCACAGTTAAGATATTCTTTTAGTATTTTGGAGCATACGGAGAGTTTAAGCGTATAGAACTTATACTATACAAAAGTAACAGTGTTTAACAGAAATATTATCCTTATTGAATCAAGTAATAAGAGCGAAATATTCTTGTAATACTTTATATTTAGTCTCTATCATAGTCCATGGGTTGCTGGAAATAGTGTAAATTGGCCAAATAGACTGAATAATTTACCAGACGAGGTAGCCATCCATTGAAACCTAGTACATTACATTGAGTAGTGAAATACATGTAAACTTTTGACGAATTCATCGGCTCTATGTACAAACACATTTCAAACTTAACATTCTGTTCTACCGTTTTATGTGGAATGTTCGTGAAAACAACCCGTCACCGTGTTTTTCAGGCAGAGGGAGAAAGGTGAAACAATCGAACATCACCTCTTACACTGTAAACTTTATACCACGCAAAGAAGTACTATGTTCATATCCATTTCTAACATAACTGACCTTCAACTACTTAACGACAGTTCATTATGTTCTCTTTTGTTACGAGGTTCCACGCCACTCTCATACTTACAAAACTGTAACATATTCGATATATTTCATACTTACTTCCATTGCACAGGCAGATTCATTTAATGATAGATACCAATTTGTACTGTCTATTGTTATTTTCCTTTTACCCATTTTGTATTTATGCATGTCATTATGTCTCTTTAATGTATGTGTTGAGTAGAAGGCTTCAAATAAGCAATCGCTTCCTGCCTAATACTCAGTTAACATATACGAATAAAATTTAAAAAAAGGTAAAAGAGCCCCAGTCCCGTGTTATCTAATGTATTGACGATTTTCATTGTGTCAAGACAGTTTGGACTCAAGAAATCTGAATCGGTATCGTGCGACCAGATCCAAGGAACCAAAATCAACATATCTTGTTCAAACAAAATTATCTCTACAAACAAACAAACAAACAAAAATTAACTCCAGAATTCATATTGTAGGGTACAGGGTTAACGTTGGTGCTGTTTTTCTCAGGTAATGAACTGCCTCACTCCCACGGGAAATTTTGTTTTACGAGCAGTACCGAAACATGTTCCCGCCTGTGAGTTCAGGTGTGCGCCGGCATGACATCGGAGGCGTCAATAAGACCTCCCAGGAGTATCATTTGCTTTTTGTAAGGTCATTTGTTGTAAGGAGAGATCTTTAATCTGGCAACACCACTTTCAATGCATTCCTTCCACTTAGGTGTATTTTTTTTATTTTTCGTTAATTTTGTACTTAGATGCATGAGCACGATGCGGACATAACTGGGTATGTAGAGAATGGAATTGTCAAATAGCTTGTCCATCATGACTCGTCTGTATTCAAATGAGAGAAGTAAAGCCCGGAGCTAGCCTCTTGGTTGGAGCATCAAGTTTCAAAACGTGGAGCCAACATATTTCTGTATTCATTCAATTCCAACAAGTGTTTAATATCACTTTGTTATGTTTATGATACTGAATATGAATAGCTGTTTAAAAGAGTAACATCATCTGTATTTCTCATAAATGAAGTAAAATACAATGCTTGACACCGAATGAACTTGACTCCTAGCCAAGTTCTTCAGTGCCCAAATCCATCTATACGCTCGTGCGTGACTTCACCTGTGCTAACAATAATTTAGTAAACCAACATACGTACAGGTGTGCTCACTGCCTGAACGGCCACTGATCCCAGCCTGTATAAACAGCCGTGCAGCAAGTTGGCATTGGTTTATTATGTGACATTGAAAAAAAAATCATATTGTAATGTAAAACTGCACAAAGTATATTTGTCCGTTTTCCATACAATTTGCACGGATTTCATAAATTTTCTGAAAATGCTTAGGCACTTTGGTCTAGTTCGTTGCTATACCTTGTGTGACAGTTACTGATCTGTCCTCTGGAGGGGGAGGGGGGAGCAGACCTCTCAAGAACGTGTTGTTCAGCAGATTATCCAGTTTAACAGCCCTTCGGCGTAACACACGAGCTTATGTATCTCATCTGTACAACTAGTGCAGTATAACAACCACCCTTCTGCGTAACACACCAGCTTCTGTACCTGTATCTGATCTCTATAGCCAGTATAAACGCCCTTCGGCGTAACACACCCGCTTCTGTATGTGTATCTGTATAGCCAGTATAACCGCTCTTTGGCGTAACACACCGGCTTCTGAAGCTGTATCTGTATATCCAGTATGACCGCCCTTCTGCGTTACATAACAAATATGTTTCAATTTTGGGCCCCAGAGTCGTGTCGTACCGGCATGGCCTTTCTTCATTCATACTCGCAGGATGTTTTATGGCGAAACTGTTATGTCATACCTGTATGGAGAGGTAACGCTTACAATTGCTTGGCACAGAAGATGGGTGTTGGTTGATTTGACGTCCATTATGTTAACCATAACACGAAGCAGGTGTAAGCATTCTATGGCTCTTTAACGGTCACAGTGAGCTCCCATAGAGCGCCAACGGCATCAACGTATGTATCAGCAGTAAAGTTTAGCATTTTGTTATATCTTGTTTTACCTTCAAACAACTTCACTCTATAAGAACAAAATCACATTCATAGTTCATATTGACTCTATAGGGTATAGGGTCAACGTTGGTGCTTTTTTTGCAGGCGATGTACTGCCACACTCACACAGAGGTAACGGGGGGTGCCCTAACTTGTGACGCGCCCTAACATGTCACGGATTTTTTAGTGATCTTATTTTGCATAAGTACGCCGTGTTTGTGTCCACTGACTATGCTCATAAGGAATGCAAATAAACCAAGTTCATGCACATAATTGTTATTTGCATTCAAAACATATGTGTACATATTCGAATTCATTTCTTATTTTGTCGAGAATAGTATTTTGACAATAATGATGGCAACGCTGAGTAGAGGGTCACTGCGTAGCTAGACGGCCCGGCACCTAGATATACGACCTGTGCCAAGCAGATACACAAGTAACACAACTATCATCCACATAAGAAATATAACTTCATAAAACACACAAAAAAATGAGTCTTGAGTGTTTGTTGAGAAGAAAACTGACCAAAGAAAACAACATAAACATCGCTGCCATCCGGCGACATTGTTTTCCCGCCATTTTTTTGGGCCGCGATGGTGGCGGACGGCGATTCAACGCACAGCTTTGTAACGCTCTAACACGTGCTTGGTACCGTCTATGAAAAGGAATCTTTATACAGAGATGGCGAAGATATTTTCCAATAAGTAGACGGAGTATTGTGATGTAAGCGGTGTCGTTTTTTCGTAATAATTTTGCAAGTCGGGTCGCATGCAAGACGTACGTCGGGCAGCGCGCACAGTGCGTAGTAGCCTATTTCCCGTGAAAACATGAGCTGGGATGCGCTGGATATAGCCCTTCTCACATGACGTGAGAAGTGCACACAGTCAAAATTTTCCGGTCAAAAGAAGGCTAGAATATAGCAGACTTACATTTCCCTAACTTCATCACCAATTTCCGAAGAGAGCAAAATTACCAAAGCGTGATAAGTTAGGCCAAGGAGGTTATATAGACGTCTATAACCTCCTTGGTTAGGCACACTATCTGGCGTAGCACTAAATCAGAACGTACATTCGTGAAAACGTCTCACAGCGTTTGCCGCTTGTAACGCGGAGCGTGAAGGGCCCATGAACTTTCACATGAATACATTTCTTGTCCATGTATGTTCTTTACATGAATGTGTTCAAAATTCATTCATTAATACATGACCATTCTTTGGCAACCAGCAATGGAGCGCCGTGAGATCGAGAGCGTAAAAAAACGTCACATGTTTGGGCACCCCCGTTATGTTCTGTAACATTTTACATAAGGATGACTTTTTCGGCAAGTTTGTCACAGTTTTCATGGGGCGAAAGCCATAGTGAACCGTAAAACGGCAAAAGCTTGAGGGAGTGGACTAGACCAAGCTGATAAAGCCTCGCGTATTGCGTAAGCAAAGGAAGAAGAACAGAGAAGTACCTACTTCATAGTGAGGTTGCTCTCCTGGGTGTACTGCACACGTGTGATAAGATTGTGTGGTCCGGGTGGTGTCGAAACTTTCTCCCGCCTATGAGTTCAGGCGCGCGCCGGTATCAGAGCTGAAGACGGCGATGATACTAGCGCCTACGAAGCTGATCCTTGAGTGCGTTTTGTAAAGTTTTTTTTGTTGTAATAGGAGATTTTTAATCTCACAACGCGACTTTCAAAGCATTCCTTACTCTTAGCTATAGGTGTACTTGTCTCGTTGATTTTTGACTTACATTCATGAGCACGATGCGAACATTAGTGGGGATGTAGAGAGTGGAATTGTCAAATAGCTTGTCCATCATGACTCGTCTGTATTCAAATGAGAGAAGTAAAGCCCGGCGCCTCTTGGCCGGGCATCAAGTTTCAAAACGTGGAGCCAACATATCTCTGTATTCATTCAATTCCAACAAGTGTTTAATTTTCATTTTTCACGTTTATGATATTGAATATGAATAGCAGATGTTACCCATCATCTGTTCTTCTCATAAATGAAGTAAAATACATGCTTGACACCATATGAACTTGACTCCTCGCCAACATCTTTAGTGCCCAAATCCATCTATACGCTCGTGCGTGACTTCACCTGTGCTAACAATCATTTAGTAAGCCAACATACGTACAGTTGTGCACGGCCAGAGCTGCTATATAAACAGCCGCGTAGCGCACTGTCAAGGGGTTATCATGTGACGTTACAAAATGCCGTATACTGTAATACTGTACAAAGGATATCTTATGTCGCATACTGTTATTACCGTTTTAGTATTTGGTGCCTAGAGAAGGGCGACAACAAAACACATATTCGCCGTGTCTTGATATCGAGGAGTCGTCAACGCGAAAACCGCGACAATAAAATCATCGCGCAAATTTCAAGATTTACAGTATTTTACCACCAGCACTCAAAAATCAAACCCACGGCATGTACATGTCCAGAACACGAGATATCAAAACCGAACGTTCCGTTGCAGTACCGGTACCTTGACAAACAGATAGACTAAAGGTTGTCTTTGATGGGCGAGGCCGTGTCATGGTTGATGTTTGGAACAAATAGCAGGGCGCCGCATGCGGAATTTTCGGCAATTACAACGAGAACCTCCTTGCTGACACCCCCCATTGATTATTTTACTCCAGACCACAGGTATGGGTGAGAAATATATCATTCAGTCATGTCTTTTTTCTTCTCGTTCTTATTGTCTTGCCTGCAGTAAGGAAAGCACGCTTTAACTGTTACTGATTTATCATTTTAGTCACTCATACATGTAACAACGGGTGATGAAGGAGGGGGGGCAAGATGTAGGTTATGGCGTGAGAGAGATAAAGAATTCATTGTTTCCCTAGATCAGTTAAATGCCTTTTTCTTAAAGCTCTTGGACTAAGATAGCTTTAGAACGTTTCAATATCACAAACACATTGACAGTACGCAGCAGTAACACCCGATCTCTTGTGGTTCAGGTAATAGCCTTTGGAAAACCGCCGGCTTCCGGATTTCATAGGAAGTACACCTGTATGGGGGGTATGCCTAAACACCTCACCCGACCTCATCCGACCTCATCCGAGTCTAAAATGCAGTGTATACGGGGCAGGGACATTATTTGACGTTCCGGATACGTTAAATATGCAATTATGAATGCAAAACAAGCAGCAAACTCTAAGTATTTATCAGTTTTTATAAGTAAAGGGAGGTCAAGACGGCCGGTGCAATTGACTACACACTACGTGCGTGTATTCGAGGCTGAAAAACACTTTGTGTACAGTTACTGTGTGCAGTTACTGTGTACAGTTATTGTGTGCAGTCATTGCGAGTGGATTGTGATGAAAAGGTAATAAGTACCCACCGTCTTATCGTCCTGTCGGACAAAAATAGATAAAAAAGGTATGAAGAACTTCCCCATGTAGACCCCAACAGTGGCATGATTCAATATGGCGGCCAGAAATCTTCTATCTTGAAAACGAGCGTAGAAACTTATAAAAACTGGTAAATACTTAGAGTTTGCTGCTTGTATTGCATTCATAACTGCATATTCAACGTATTCAGAACGTCAAATAATGTCCCTACCCCGTATACACTGCATCTTAGACTCGGATGAGGTCGGGTGAGGTCGGATGAGGTCGGGTGAGGTGTTTAGGCATACCGCTGTATGGGTTGACCATGGTACCTAACAGGCTTGGGAAGAAACGTCACGTAACATTACTATAGCTACCCGAAAGTGGACGATGGATGCAAAAATGTACCTCAATACAGGAAGTGGCGTATGCACTACTCGAAATATTTGTTACAATGAATTCGTTGCTGTTTACCGCACTCGATTTACCAAACAAACATAGATACAGCTTTTAATTGTGTTGGTCAACGTCTCAACGATTATTGGGCAGTCTGAACTGTTAACCACGCTACTTGTACATAGAGATATTATCGTGTCGACTTAATTGCATACGTGATATTGTACGGTACGGCACAATTCAGTCTCAATACTGCAATACCGTTTTGTTCCATGTTTTTATCAATAAAACAATTACCAAAATTTATGTGTAAGCTTTTAATTAGTTCTACTGAGAATCATTGTCAGCTTTCACAACATCGGTGGTATGTACTGTCTCTGTTGGGTCTGTTCCATGATTGATTGTCCACGGTCTTCTTTCCCTCCCCCTTATTCAATCATCAACACGATGGGCCTCAGGCTAGCGCGACGCGAACACCGCTGCCAACCCAGGGTCTTTATCTAGTGAGCGTATTTTGTTTCCCTTGGCAATTCCTCGGGCTAAAGACGACAACAATTCGTCAGTACATTTATATGGTATCATTGAATCGGTCTTTGAAGAATCGGGTACACTGGTTTGTTTCTGTTTTATTTAGCCAGGGTGGCCCAACTCAGTGCACTACACAGCTTTGCAGTGGGGCCCTGGCACTGGCACTGGTGCCATCATCTTCAAAACTTTTGTCTTGTTACTCGGAGCACAAGTTGTCAGACACCTTGCCAACCGATCCAATCTTATGATCTCAACCACTATTCGAAGCCTTACATGACTACAACTGAAGAGCCTCTTGGCACGTTTCCAGGTTTGTTCAACCTGTCAATTACGTATAGGATCTCATTATCCATTAAGGGATGGGCCGACGGCTGTAGCTGCGTGTACCGGGCACCAAACTTTCAAGTAATGCTAATGGTGTACGCGAGACAAGGAGATTGATTTACTATTCCTTTGGGCAGCACTATTTCACAGTTTTCAACATGGGCACGCGGACTGGTCTGATCACAGCACAACTAATCACAGAGGCCGAGGACAGAACAGGATGGGCACGGATTACTGCTGCTGGCTGTCATGACGCCCCTACGACCACTGAGGTCATGGGTCATGGGTGCTAGGGTTCTCTAATGCCGGCAATGGGACTTTCGGCATGGCTTCTCCCCAAAGATAAACGCCAGCGCTCCAAGGCTAAAAGTGTATGAAGTAGGCTAGGACTAAATAGTTGCCATTTCAGTATTACGCTGGTTGCAATTGCATTATGCTGACTAAAAGCACACACGTCGTACTTGGCCTTTTCACAACTAGTAATTGGACATTTATAGCGTTTACACATAGGATTTTCGAACTCAATTTACCAGCCTTTCTGTGTTAATCTTAGTTCCACTCAGAAGCAACACTTGTCGTTGCTGTAAGGCCTCCATCATAATTCATAATTAACGATCATTTGAGGAAAGGCGATCTCTGCTGGTAAAACGGCAGCGCTTCCAGCCATTGTGGAATCACTCTCTTGACATTTAACCTTCTCCTTTAACATTGAATAAAATCCATAGAATTGATCTGGTATGACCTCGTGTTGTCTTAAATCCTTAGATACAAGAAAGACTGATGTTGTCAATTTACCCCCACCCCTCTATAATGTCCTTTTCCGAAATATTCCGCACTGTTATAGGCACAATACTCCAAATGGAACTTAGCATGACAATTAGAAAATGACTTATTAACCGACTCTTGGCCGTTGGGATGGGGCATAATTTAATCGCTTGTTTCTTCTTCCAACCCCTAACAAATATCATAAAGATCCGATCATATATAATCGAGTTATATTGTCCACACACACACATACACGCACGCACGCACGAACACACACACACACACATACACACACACACACACGCACACGCACACGCACACACACACACACACACACACACACACACACACACACACACACACACACACACACACACACACCTTTTCAAGAATAAAACACCAGAACAACAAGTATTTAGTCCTCAAACTGCAGTTTTATTGCCACCATTATACTAAGTGTGAATACATATAATAAGTTTGTTAAAAATGTTAGTAAATACTTCAGCCCAGATAGTGTCATTTTGTCATGTTTCTCACCATATATATCCTTTCTACATGTCACTTTTTTCGCTTGTTCTTTTGCTGGTTTTATACACCGCATCGAAATGTATTGAGCATACACATTGGTGACAACAATTCGCGTTCAAATGAATCCATTCATATTCTGTTAGTCGTTTACAGTATACTGTTAGCTGTACTACCTATACTAATCAAATTTTGATAGTAAAAATATAGATCTAATGCATGAATAGCAGAACTTTTGAACAATGAGATATAGTCCGAATCTAGTGAAAGCAAGTCAAAGCAAGTGAAATTCTGTTCCAAGGAGGTTTCCGTTAGTAACATGTTATAAGCTAGTATAAACTGCTCTTGATTCATTAATATTGTACAATATAGGCTGAGCGTTCTGAATCACCAAGTAGATATAATAATAATCTTATCTTTTCTGATTTTGGACTACTTAAGAAGAAAACTAATCTAACTTTTGCTACCTCAAAGCATGTCGCCCTTATTAGAAAATTGTGCCAATTTTGTATACATTTTCCCATCTCCTAGCAGTATAGCTATTTGCCATATGATCATTTAAAGGAATCTTGACTTTTCAGAATAAGCAAAAAAATTATTAATATAACCTTGTCAAGGCAAGTATTATGTAGGAAGTGAAGAATGTGTCAATCTACATTTTAAAAGTATACAAGTATAAAATGATATCGACGTAAAATCCAATGATCGTCTCTTCTGACAATGTCTTACCATGAGTTTTTTATTAGCTGTAAAGTCTTGGTGAAGTACTGTAGATTTCTATGATAAACGTTTTGTTTGCAACCTTTCTATCACACATTTCAAAAATAGCCCTTTCCTCTGGCCAAATATCACAGTTTCACTTCCTACAATGTACTACTACTCTGCAGTTTTTAGTATATAGGACCATTTTCTCCCTCAACCCACCATAAGTTTTTTTTTTGGTACCAACAACAGGTCATGACCTCTCCCTATCCTTTTTTCAGCCCTTGATCTCATCCTGTCTTATGGGAGTGCTGTGTGTAATGTTAAACACCTTAGAATGCGCTTACCAAAGTTTGTGTCACTCTGACCATTAAGTATAGAAGGGAAACGGTCACATCAATGTTGTTATTTGAGACTGTTGTAATGTTGACCAAGACTTTAACTACCCTTCTGTACCTGTACATGTTCATTTTTATATATGCATTTTATGGTCTAGATACCAGTACTGTAGTATCTTAATATTATACTACAGTACTGGTATCCTTGAAGGGATTTGTGTTTTCTTTAACATTGCATCAAAGGACTCACACGATAAGACTCGTAACTTCCCTAGATGACATCTCTAGTCCAAGACCTCAAACACACGAATCTAAACAAACGTTTCCTTTAGTTTTAAAAAAAAGAACGTCCCTTTCATCCTCACTGCTGTCAACACCGCTAACTAATTTATATGATATGCTTGAAAACATACACTGTATGTATTGTATCATCGTACCCCTGCAGTAGAGATACCAAAGAAAATAGAAAATAGATTGTCATACAGCTGTCACCAAGTGAACAGACCCTCGTTTAGAAAAGCAGAAAAATATTTTGCAAGAGGAGGGAAAAATAAGTCAAATATCTGCTGATATGATATAGATTTGTCTTTTGTTGTTGTTGTTGATTGAATCTTGAAATAAACCTTTGAAGAGATATTTCTAATTATAGTATTCTGAAAGTGATGCACGATTCTTCACGTTCAATGTCTTGTAATGTTTTAGTAGTTTGCACTAAATTCACGTCGCCTGTTATATGTATTGCTGTAGTAAATCCATTAAGTCATGGCCATTTGTTGAGATAGTTAGTCCTTGAAACCTGTTAGAAGTTAATGGTAACGCCTTTGAAAGTGTAAAGGATTCTTTGATCTTCGCTGTAGTCATCAGTGGAGAGAAGGTATGAAGACCACACTCTCCACTGCCAGTAGTGAATTCAGGTCCTGTAACTAAAGAGAAAGTCGTTTTAGGAATAAAAAGTGTTGAGGTTTTTCCAACCATCATTTTTCAGAATTCGAAGAACGAAAGAAATGAGAACAATCCAATCCTGAAAACAGCATTGTAATCCTAATGAATAAGCAAGTATTCAACAATATTTCTAACCTTCTTAATTCAGATCGTCATCTTTCATGTCGTTCCTGTAGTTGATAGACGTTGGCCCGTCGTTCAGTATGCATTCACCACTGAGCTTTTCAACAGTGCAGCCATCCTACAGAAATGTATATAATTGTCTTCAAATGTGTGTGTCATTTTTCGTTTGACCCCTGTAGTCAATAACATATATAGTGATGGCTCGTTGCTTAGTATGCATCCGGCCCCAGGGCCACTCAACAGTACAGCCATCCTACAGAAATGCACATAATTATTGTAAAAGATGTGTGCCATCTTTCATCTGGCCCCTGTAGTTAATAGATGATGGTCCGTTGTTCAATATGCATTCAACAAAAGCCCATTCAGCAGTACAGCAATTCTACAATAGTTGCACAGGTATGTTACACAAAAACAAAACAAAAAACGGTGAGATGCACAAGTAACGTTACATGTGATATTGTCTATTTGAGAAATGTGGTCTAGGATGTGCCACTTAACGATATTAATATTCAACTATATGCACTTACACATGATGTAATATTTTTAAAAACACGGAGCACAAAGAATCCTTTAGCCTCTGCTACCTGGGTATATTACATTAAACATGTATACATGAGGGATATTCTAGACAGGTGTATACATTTACACTGGTCTGTTACTCTGGAGGTTCAACAGTAGCATAAACCCTCAGCTGCTTTACCTTCTTGTTGCCCCAGCGTCCCTTGAAGTTCAGCCATGACGATGGCCCGGTGTAGCCTCCATCTGGCCGGTACTTAATGCTGGGCACGTTCTTCCAAGTGTCCCATGCCGTCCCCGCACTGGTCTCGTCCTGAAGTTTCCCGTTGATGAGGATTTTCTTGTATGTGTGGGTGCCAGGGGTGGACCACAGGCCGTGGCTTCCTGTAATTGATAAAACGCATGGAACATAGGTCGATGTAAAGAAGGAGGTTAACGATTCTAAATGCAGCAAAATGTATCGTATGTAGTATGTCAAGGTTAAGGCCCCTGAGACATAAACAAAACACGTCTGGACATTGCTATGCAAATCCAGACAATGGTCGCGAACAAGGTATCAAACGGCCTGTCGAGACAATAACCGTTAACCGTTTATAAAGTTAGGGGCCTTTACCTTTGACATATTACCCATAATGCATTTCGCGGTTCCAATAATTGTTCCAATAATTCGGTCAGAATTCCAGTTAGTCGATCGGTCTGTTGTTTGTTCGATGGGTCAGTTGATCAGGAGAGAGAACAGCAGTGTGGTTAAACATTGCAGTGCGAAATTTCTGATGAATGAGGTAATTGTTTTTTAATTTGTTTTTCCATTGTCATATACTCGCAACAATAGTTGTTAACGTTATATGGGAATAACAAGGCTAGAAGAGGGACACAGCCGCACACACGCAGATGAACTTTAGACTTACTCCGGACCGCATGGCCGGAGGTTTATTAACCAGGGACAGTGCCCTAACTCATCCCACGTGTGCCATCCCCCCATATTTGGTGGGGCCTGGATACTATATAGTGTCTGTGTTAGAATTGACGGTTCTTATAAAGACAATAAAAAGGATACCAGCAGCTGAATATAAGATGGGATGAGTCCCCTCAGTCCGGACAACATCGAAACAGCTCTTGTAAGTCCGTGATGCAGCATCCCAGTCGTATTTACCTAACCAATTAACAAACGTACATTTAGTTAACTATGAAAAGTGTAGTAGTATATCTTAATGATATGTATATGTCTACTGTTGTACAGCCTGAAATAAAATTGAAAGAAAACTGATTGAGACTCAAAACACACTTAAAGTAAATGCTGCTAACTGCATGCCACTCGACATTCTTCCATGATCGTGCCAATCATTTTGTTATTTTCAGCAGTTGTGAGTGTTCAGTCAAGACTGTCCTAGTATGTTTTGGTACAAACAAAGTAAACACTTGAACTGTCTATTTACAAAGGCTTGAGGCAATATTGGCTGATCAGTAAAAAGACGGTACCTCCAAAGCTGTGAGCGGAGACATAAATGCTGCTTGGTTGGTCGCCCACCAGACGAACGGTCACGTGTTCCCAGTCACCCACGTGATGTCCAAAAGTAGAGTAGCCACCGATGCATTTGCCAAAAACCCTTAATCCTGTTAAATGGTCAAAAGATATAACAGCTAGCAAAACGTATCATAAGAATCGTTGTGCGTTTCTTGATCCATCAATTATTGGTCATAACCTACAAAAAACGTTCCCATCATTCTTTGATCGATGCTTTAATACGAACACGAAGAAGTTTTCAAGTATACACACTCGCACCAGGAATTTATCAGTTGGATATGTCTTTTAGTCAAGCGACATGGAAGTAATCTGACTAGTATGAAACAATCTGACTAGTATGAACCTATCTAGACCAGGCAATGTACTTTAGATAGATAAGATAGATAGCAATGTAAGAAGATATTGATAGTTTCAGTGCATGTAAATTTTAGTTGATTAACAATCTGACTAGTATGAACCTATCTAGACCAGGCAATGTACTTTAAATAGATAAGATAGATAGCAATGTACGAAGATATTGATAGTTTCAGTGCATGTAAATTCTAGTTGATTAACCTACCGATACAAACTCTCTTCCCCCTGTTGTATGGGTAGAACATCCAGTAGAAGATGTCTGTAGTCACACCATTGATCCGCTTCCAAACAGCATACACAGGAGGTTGCTTTGTAGGACCGACTGGCTCTCCACCGAAGAAAGGCAATGTACCTGAGGCTTTTGACAGGCCTTGATTGGAACTCAGGTAACAGCTCCCGGAACAAGTGGGAAGAGTCGATTGTGTGCTGGAATAAACTTTACCGCCATCGTGCACCTTGACGTTCTGAAGGTGAAACGCAACGCTGGAAGGTTTGTACTCCTCACCTCTCGCCAGCCAAACTTTTGGTGCGTACTTGATTACGAGCTCATCTGGGCATCCCGGACTTTAATCACTGTATGAACACAAATTATTTCCTTCATAAGGATAGTGACCTTTAGCTTAAGGATTGACTTGCAGGGTTTTCGTACGTTCTGTATTTCTTAACGGTAAGGGACGGTACGAAATGAAGAGGGGCGGTGCATACGTGGAGAAGACCAAGAAAAACTAATTTGGCTCGTTGGGAGGGCCAGGGAAAGATGTTGTGGTCCACTTCAGACCCTTAAACACATTCAAATGTGTAGAATATTCCACTCCGAATCACTCAGATTCTGAAACCATGAAGTTTCGTGGTAAGCGTAAGCTGTAAAAGAGGAACTGTAAGGAGTTCAAAAATGAAAATTAGCATTTAGAAACATGTATTGTGAGCAATTTCAGCTTCTTACAGTTATTGTAAGCCGGTCAAACCTGACTCAAGGGAAAATCTATTTGCCTGACAAACTTCCAAGGGTGTGATTATCTTGAAACTAACTCATCCCTGCGATCGATCAGTCGCAGCGAGCGCCCGACTAGCGTTCAACAGTATCAACCGAAGTTAAAATACAACTTATTGATAAAGAAATGTGTTTTGACTTTTTTGTGATTAGTCTTATTCATTTCGAAAATTTCGATTAAGTTACCTACCTGACGCTGGTGTTTGGAATACCGACATCCTCCATGTTCCTCCACACTTCTCTTTCGGGTTCCCGGCACAGGCCTTGTTGCATTCCGAGTTTGGACGACGTGCCCCGATGTTCTGGAAATTTTGCTCGGTCCCACAAAAGCATTCATTCGAATACTGTGTTCCTACATATTCGATAAGGAAGTTATAATTGACATGACCACGGTGTCAATAAACTAAATGAAAACACTATAAAATTGCATATTTTCACAAAACATAGTTTATGATAAAGGAAGTAGACTTTTCACTACGTTCTTAATCATAACGTCGTTAAAACAATGATTAGGGCATACCAACTCAAAAAAGTATTTGACTGGTATGTTTTGTTCATCAGAAGTGATTCACATCTACACCCTTGAAAGAGTTTTCTTTGAAACTATTTACAATAGATGGACTCTTCAAAGGCGAATGCCGTTCTCAATTGTTTGTACTGCATAATCGGTGAACCGTCTTTAGACATAACACAAAAGTTTTGTACAGTAGAAGAGCCTACTTCCAAGGTTAGATTTTCCACGTGTCAGATCCAGTACCACGCGCAGGTGATGCATACAATTAATTTTTTGATGGATGTATACACGTGGATTCATAATTAGATCAGAACTCAATCCTATCCTGTCTCCGTTTTCAGTTTCAGTTTTTTAGATACTTTTTTTTGGCTTATCATGTGCTTTCCTTTTGATGAAAAATACAACTGATCAGCCATTTTCTTTCTCTGAGCCATCCGCAAGCTGATCACTTGGCAAACTGAAAAAAAAGAGACACGATAGGACTGAGGTTTGATCTAATTATGAACCCACATGTGTATACAGATATCAAACAATTGTATGCATCATCTACGCGTGGCACTGGATCTGACACGTGGAAAATCTAACCTTGGAAGCAGGCTCTTCTACTGGCTGGTTGTTTTCTGGTTGCCACTGTGTTCTGCCATGATGGTTACACTTTGCATCAACATCGGCAATATCAGGGAAAACTTAAACCGCCAGGACGCGGTCGAAATTTACGAATTTGTCAGCTCATCATTAGAAAAAAAGTCCGTAGTAAAGCCTGAATTGAGGGCTTTTAAAAATCGTACGACGATGGATAAATTTTTGAACACCTTTTAGCTGTATTTTCCGTCGCATGACGCTTGGCGATGGCTAATTTTACGTGCGATTTACGTGCGATTGACCTAGGTACACTACAAAAACCCATCATACGATGTACTTACGACATATGTGACCACGACTTTATATATCTTACTATTACACCCGATTTTCCCAAACGTACGACGTGCGGCACTGTCATGACGGATAAAACCCCCATCGCAGGTACGACGTGCGATATCTACAACTGTAACAACAAGACCATATTGCCACCTTGTCAAAAATCCATGCTATTGTTATTCTCTGGTCACCAGATAAAAGTATCTGTAATAAGATCTCTGGCAATTCTATCAGGATATCACGACAGACAGATTTTGTTACCTGCATAAGCAAACCCCTTGCTCCTGCAACGATCCACACATCTTGCTGTGGACTGTTGGCTGTTCCCGAACTCAGGAGCATTTGGTAACTTGCGTTTGTCAGTGTCCACGTAACATCCCTTGTACCCAGCCTCTGTGTCAGGAGATTACAATCATTAAGATAGATTAGTACAATGCACACTTTAAAGGCACCCAGAGCATTTTATGAGCCTTAAAAACTGTAAATATTCTAGTTGCTGTAATAGTCGCATTGGTATGTAACTTGACATCATGATCGTCTCACTGCTAGGTTGTGCGTGATGATACAAGTTGTCTTCGTAACACAGTAACAGCTTTTATCGTTAATGTAATCTTTTAAAAGCACCCCTATCTTGGAACAAACCATTTTTTTTTCGTAACGTTTTGTGGGTGGGCGCTGGGAGGTTTTCTGCTAAACAGGCACTGGGTCGTCATTTGTATATACCTTGAAACCAGCTGATGTCTGATTCCTGGTTCCAATTATAAGGACTCAAAGCAGATATTAGGCTGCGGCTTCCTACTCTGCCTGTAACTGCCTGTATCTGAGATAGAGAGGGATATCGATAGATATCAATTATGCGAATGAAGACCTGAGTTGCATACTTGATAAGAAAATACTATAATTCCGTAGTGGTGAATGATGGGAATTTCCTTCTGGCGGCATTTGGAAGTCAGGTAAAGTTGAACATTATTAGATATGAATCATGCAAATTAATGCCTCATTTTCCTAATTTATTAGCAAATGCTACAATAGCCTTCTTTGCTAAGATTAGACTTTCATAAGTTGACAACTTCTTTCTGTCTGGGTCTGGGTCTTCGCACCTATAAATCAAGATCTTTTTGATGGATTTGTCTGTCTAGTTAAAGCGTTTATCAAACACCATAGCCACACCGTAAACACTATAATTACTTCACGGAGAATTGTGTCCGACACTCTTGTTCTTTTTTCGTTCCTATGGTAGAGTGAGATATGAGTTGAATGCAGAGCGGACATCAGGGTTCTGAATATGCGCTGTGTTGATGAATCGTTTTTGTAGACTACTTTCCCATAAAGTCAGAGAAACTTAGCACACTTCTCATCTACAACAGAGCAGACCAGAAGGTAAAAAGAACCTGTAGGAGAGACAAAAGGAAGTGGATCTCGGACAAGGCCGTTGAGGCAGAAGAGGCCGCTTCAAAGCAAACCCTCTACAGAATCACAAAGACACTGAGTGGTACAAGAAGACAGATTGACAAGCCAGTACAGGATAAAGACGGTCAACTACTAACAGTAAAGGAGCAACAAATGGAACGCTGGAGAGAACACTTTGAAGACATTCTCAACAGCACACCTCCACCGGATCCAGCGGAAGCAGAACCTCCAATGGATGTGCTTGATGTGCACACCGGACCACCAAGCAAGGCAGAGATTCGCAAGGCCATTGCTTCACTTATAACGGTAAAGCGGCAGGAATAGATGGGATCCCCCGGAGGCCTGGAAAGAGGCAGGCAGTCTGACTGTTCATGCCCTACACTCTCTCCTCAACAGAATATGGCAAGAAGAAAGGATCCCCTTAGACTGGAGGAAAGGCATCATTGTAAAACTACCCAAGAAAGGAGGCCTGACCCAGTGCAATAACTGGCGTGGCATAATGCTTCTCTCAGTCGCCAGCAAGCTACTGTGCAGGATAATTCCCGGACAGCAAATGCCATGGAATTGAAACTCAGGAACAACCAAGCAGGCTTTCGTCCAAACAGATCTTGTGGTGACCAGATCGCAACTCTGAGAATCATAGTGGAGCAATCTGCAGAATTTAACTCACAACTGTACGCTGTCTTCATCGATTATGAGAAGGCATTTGACTCACTTGACAGGTCCACGCTGTGGAACATCCTTAGACACTATGGAATCCCCACAAAAATCATCAACATGGTCAAAGTCTTCTACAGCAACTTCCAAGCACAAGTGTCTCACGGAAGCTTGAACCCTTCAACATGACTACTGGAGTGCGACAGGGATGTTTATTGAGCCCGCTATTGTTCATAACTGCACTGGACTGGGTAATGAGGGAAACTGTGGATTCTGGAATCGAACGTAAAATCGATCTTGCTGTATGGTTATGAAATCTGGGGACTGACTCAGCTTAATACCAAGAAACTCCAAACTTTTATCAACTCAAGATTACGCTTCATCCTCGGCGTCTGGTGGCCCAAAAAGATAAACAACGCAGATCTTCTTGCTAGAACAGGCCAGGAACCCGTGGAAGTCACTATCAGGAGAAGAAAGTGGAGGTGGATAGGGCACACATTGAGAAAACCTCCATCATCCATCACAAGAGCAGCGCTAGAATGGAACCCTCAGGGGAAAGAAAGAGGGGAAGACCACGGCTCTCTTGGAGGAGAGGTGTCAGGAAAGACATAGACAGTGCCAACACCTCGCAAGAGGTAAAGAAGACCGCCAGAGACCGGAAGCGGTGGAGACAAATCACTGAGGCCCTATGCTCCCGCGAAGGAGCGAAGAGGATTAAGTCAAAAGTCAGTAAGTCATACATCATTGTAGTATATCATTATAAGTAACGGATGACTTGACGGGTCATTTGAAAAAGACTTCTAAATAGAAAGATTGACAGCACGGTTAACCGGTTGAAAGGGTTCGAATACACGCCTCATAGGTGTCCGCCAAATGGTTTTGCACTGGAAAGTCCATATGATTTCATGTCACTGTAGGAAATAAGATAGACTTCTTGTAACATCACAAGATATATAGGATTCTAGTATGATATTACAGGCTACGGGTGACTTGTAGGGCGTTTGAAAATACGTCCGAACAGAAATATTAACAGTGCGGGTTTCATAGCACACGTCCTAAAATGTCTTTTATTCGAAAACTCGATGGTTCCGCGTTGTTTTCTAAAGCTGAGAGCACCTTACTCGTAAATGGGAAAGCTTGTGGTAATATGACAATGTATAAAGCATAATTTCCGTGTCAAAATACCGTTTTGAAAAAAGTACCTAAAATAGCAAAACACGTCTACTACATGTAACGTTATATACGGCATCATTTCCATGTTGAAATATCGTATTTAAAAACGTACCTTAAAATAGTACAAATACATATATCGTAGAAGTATTTTCACTGCAATCATATCATGAAAAAGCGTCGTTTTGGAAGAACGAAGAGGACCTTATCGTAGACGTATTTTCGTTTACTTAAAGCTGCACTGTGTAAGATTTGGTCAATACAGAAAGTCAATTTTTCTACCATTTCTTTACACAGTAATAATTAGTATGTTGAATAAACATTGTAGAATGACATACCAGTATTCAGGAAGGAATATTTCAACATCATTGCACCATACAAGCATGTTTGAAACTGAACTTTCAAAGCCAGTTGGCAGTTGGGGCATTGTGGCCACACATGGCTTATCAGCCAACTGCCCAGTGGGGTGCCTGATTACAGTTCACCACAATTTCTGCCAAACGTCCTTATCAGAGTTCTAGCAGTTTTGAACGGGGAAAATCCGCTTTATCAGTTTCCTACAAACTTGGCTAACATATTTTATCCTCATTCAAAAAGATATGAGTGTTTTTGAAGAAGATGATCTTCATAACATCAGCTGTTATCTAGATCCACTGAAGTGTCGCTAAGTATAATTAGCCTACCCAGGGGTGCTGCCAGTGTGCAGGAAGTAGTTGTTTACAAACATTAGGCTTCAGGTTGAGGTGGTGTCACAGACTTTTGCAGCTTGTTTTTGTTACAGTTAAAAACACCATAGAGGCCAGAAATAGACGAATTAATGATGGAAATATGCTGAAAAGTGGTTGTCCATGTCATTTGTATTAGGATTTGTTCACAAGAATATTTTCAATTTTTGCGCCAAAATGTTACATAGTGCAGCTTTAAGGGCCCTTTTCCAGTACGAAATTAATTTCGACACAAAAATGATGGCTTATGCTTTGGTCACAATTGGAAAAAGGGGCCCTGCCGGGTAGTTCCCGGGCCGTTTTTGGCACTTCCGGGCGTGACCCCTACGTGGCCCCTCGGGGCACCCTACGGCTACCGGGCTATTTTTGGGCCCGGCGGGGACCCGAGAAAAATTTAGTTCTGACTTAAATTCTACCCGGGCCCCGCGGCCAAAACGACGCCGTGACCTGAACGTGAAAACATCGCGAGGTACCCCTCCGATTGCCGTCAGTCCACCGGGACAGGTAATAATTTGTCTGTTTGTTTGTTTGTTTGTTTATTCATTTGCACAACAAGAACATTTATGATACATAATACGATAAACAATAGATAATAACAGGTTCAAGAGGAGGAAAAACGCGTATATAGCTCATACTAGGCCCTCCTCGTCTATACTTATCAAACACGATTATAACTTATAAATAAAAGTAATACATATGATAACGATAGACAATGATAATCAAATAATGGTATAAATCAAAGCTAGATGATAACTTTTAAACGTCAGAAAAAAGTGCTTGTTTGTATATTTGTCTGAAGACTGTTCCATATTGTGACATATTTGCACTTGGAGAACTCTGCTAATGATGTACGGAATAGAAGAATACTGATTTTTTTGCCTGGTATAATAGTTGTGAACAAGTGTGAACGAGGGTTTGGGAAAAATATGAAATATATTGGGGAAATTTTGGAATGCAAATTTATTGTGAAAACATTGATTTGTAATTTATTGATATCGTGGATATCTAGTATTTTGGATTCTTGAAATAGAGGAGCCATGTGTGAGCAAAAGTCAGAAGCAGTTGATATCGTTGTGAATTTCTTTTGGAGAGTTATATGAGGATGTAGAGTTGTATGGCAGGCGCATCCCCCAAACAATGTTACAGTCTAGGTTAAATAAGAGTATATAAGGCTGTTGCAAATAGTTGTGAGAATCTTTTCAGGGATGATGTATTTGTTTTTCACAATAACACCTATTGTTTTAGCAATTTTTTTCCCTTGTGGCAGAGACTGGGCTTTTGAGTGTAATTTTTTCATCTATCATTACCCCCCAAAATGTTGGTCTGTTTCTCTTGTGTATCAGGAACATTTTGGACTTATTGATATCATGACTTTGATTTTTACTACAGAAAATAAGGCAATTTTTAGTTTTAGAATTTTTTTGTAACTTATTTGCTTCAAACCATGTACTTTACACATATCTTGGTTAGCCAAAATTATAGAATAAAGCATTGTTATGTTATGATATGTATGCGGATCAAGTGCACAGACTAAATGTGTGTACTTCGTAAGACCGGGTCAAGTGTGTGACGTTACAGATCAGGTGAGCATAACTAAAACGTGAACTTCGTATATCGTGTTTCTTTTTGAGCTCCAGTGCAGTTTTATATACCCCCGAGATATGACGAGTGCCCACCAGGAGCCTGCCTGATGCCTGGCCGTCGTTCGCGGGGCATTCGGCAGGGACCCTACAACTGCCCCAACTGGGTGAGATAAGCACGCGGTACCCTGTCGGACCCCACAGGGGTCACTACAAGACACCGTCAGAGCAACTGACGGGTACCTACCAGAGACCGACCAATGAAGTAGACAAAATTTTACAAAAATGCCACCGAGTGCCTGCCGGAGCACCCCGGGACCCCTGCAGGGCAGCGTGCAGGAAACTTTTAATTGTGACCACGACAACCGGTGCCCCCCGGACGTCAGAGCCCGGCCGGGACTACATCCCCGACGGGCACCGGCGCAATTGTGACCGAAGCATTACATATCCCGGTATAGATTAAGTAAGGCATTTGCACAGATAAACATTTTTCTTACACGGGTAATATTAAGCAAATTCATTTCATTTTGTTATCTACACTCTTGACCGGCGGCTGACCTGTAATCCAGTAAACCTCATTTCCCCAAGACCCGCCTTCGCCGTCAACTACACAGGCTGTGGAAGTTCCGTACTTGTTGTAGGTGTCGTGGCCATCAGCAGACCCGAAACACTGCCCACCATCCTGTACAGCAAACACGGTGAAACCACGAGAGTGTGCAACCTGATAGCACTTCTCTACAGCGTTGACCCTTGTCTTGTAGTCGCTGCCATCCAGGCGTGGATCTGTCCCCTCGAGGGATGTAATGGCGCGGTCAGCGGTGTCCCTCCAGCAACCCAGGCTGATGTACTCACGGCTTCCTGTGTGAGGGAGGAGCTTGAGATATTACTGTAATCGTCGAATATCTTTAACGTGTGTTACCTCCATGAAAGCTGGACGTAACGGGGAGGGCCCTAACATAAGACGTTTTTCAAACGCCCAGACTCACCGCGCTGCTTGCTATAGTTGCCAAAATGTGGTCAGGCTTTGATGAATAAAGTTTGCACACATTGATCTTCTTCCGATTCCCCTGCCAAGGTATCAACAGCATGAAAAAGCGTCGTCTCGGAAGAAGGAAGAGGACCTTATCGTAGACGTATTTTCGTTTACTTAAGGTACCTTTTTCAGTACGAAACTTCGACACAAAAATGATGGCATACATATCCCGGTATAGATTATGTATTACTAAGGAATTTGCACAAAGAAATAATATTTTTTACGCCGGTAATATTAAGCAAATTCACTTCATTTTGTTATCTACACACTTTGCCGGCGTCTGACCTGTAATCTTGTAGACCTCATTTCCCCAAGGCCCGCCTTCGCCGTCCCCTGCACAGGCTGTGGAAGCTCCGTACTTGTTGTAGGTGTTGTGACCATCAGCAGACCCAGCACACCAACCGCCATTCTGTACAGCAAACACGGTGAAACCACGAGAGAGTGCGACCTGGTAACACTTCTCTATAGCGTTGGTCCGTCTCGTGTAGTCGCTGCCATCTAGGCGTGGATCTGTCCCCTCGAGCTCTGTAATGGCGCGGTCAGCGGTGTCCCTCCAGCAACCCAGGCTGATGTACCCACGGCTTCCTGTGTGAGGGAGAGGAGCCAGAGATATTACTGTAATCGCGGAATATCTTTAACGCTTGTTACCTCCATGAAAACTGGACGTACGTTAACGTGGAGGGCCCTTAATACGTTTTTATACACTCGAACTCACGACGCTCCATTGCAAGTTGTCAGAAAGTGGTCAGGTTTTAATGAATAAAGTTTGGACACATTAATCTTCTTCTGAACCCCCTTCAAGAGAGGCCAAGTTGTACCAATAGGTAAGAGTCAAGACAACTGAAATGACTCTTTACTGTTCATCTTCGGTAAACAAGAAACATTTGTTGCATAAGGAAGTTCTGTTTCAGCCCGAAGTCGCGACGACGTCTCTCAGGTATACCAGAATTTTAATGGTGGGCATTGGGAACTTGACCTGTTGACAGTTCGTCCTGTAGTAAAAAGTATTTGTATAATTAAAGCTGTTGGGAGGGTCTGCATGCCCTTTTGTGTAAGGCGCAGCGAGCTAATCTAATTCGAACCCGGTCGTTCTAAGTTAACATTAAAATGCGGTAAATCAGCCATAAAGCGTATTTGGTCGCTTTTCGCGTTAATTATTACCCAGAATCCATCGTTAAGCGTTTTATATTGATTGATTCTTCGTGTCGCGAAGTCGAATGCCAGATTGCCTCAAAGTCACACAATCCCCGGACAACAAGTATTTATTCTTCAGGATCCGAAGCAACTACCGACATACAAACAACCCAAACATCTAACATATTGGCAAATATTTAAAACCGAAGGATCCGCGCAAGTATCCTCATGATCAGGTATCCGAGGCGCATCACGGATCCAGACGTACGAGGGGTGACCAAACGTCCTCGCACTGGCCCAGAAATAAGGTGCATAACTTAGATATCGGGGGAAAATCTCTCAAACTATAAAGGCTTTTATGATTGTCTGCCAAAATTCAAATCATTGTGATCATTACTCTGCAGGCTACACCCAGTAATGTTAAGTGAGGTAGAAGAATAAAGACATGGACAATTGAGCTGCGACCTGAGGTGTGCGGGCTAACTTGCTCTGCTGAAAGTCAGATACCCGCTTCTTTTTAGTTGAAATAAGAAGGGAATGTTCAGGAAACATTTTGACAATGTCTTCGAAGATTATATGCTGATTCATGGCATTCATGGCATCAGGAGCTCGACTCACTCAGCTCTGATCACAGTTCAACCTGGTTTTTCTCGCCTCTTACCTACTGAGTTTAAATGGACGTCGACTGAAAAGTAATGACCACAATAATTTGAAATTTGGTGCATATTGCGAGACGTCATACTACTAATTATGCCAAGAAATCTGAGTTGTGCACCTTATTTCTGGTTGAGGCCGAGAACTTATTGATCACCCCTCGTACCAACATTCACTGACGTGGTTTATCACATATTGTCTGAGTGACAAATTACTTCATCTGGTTCTGTCTTTGCGCGTAAAATGAACACGTCTTTTCACGTTGCTACTGATGTGAATTCGAAAGGTAACTTTTGAGGCAGACAATTGAGACGGATAGAGGCCTTTAGAAAATGTTTGACTCCCTCGGGCATATTCAAAAACAAAATTTCTCGCAAAAGAAATTTGTTGTTTATTTGAGGCTGTGATAACATTCGACTTAACTTGCCTGACTGCTATCCGATTATTATACGTTTACTATCATCAATTTTTGATGATTTGTTTGCATTTCGCCCTCGATTCAGTAATCAATGAATAGCAAGTCAGAATCGTAGAGTCTTCAACTATGACTGTTGTAAAAAATCTTGTTGGTTTGAAATCTGGGAAGGCCTGTATGTCCATGTCTACCGGGGTCACCTTCTCGGCTGTTTTTCATCCAAAGGTTGCAAGGCGTTGGTGTTGTTGATTCTAGTGCAGTCGACTTTTAAACTCAAGGTACGGCACTGATATACTTTCCCAGTATTGTCAAAGAATACCTACAGAAACAAACTACGTGAAGACGAACTGAATTAGTCAAGGCTATCTTAGTCTTTCGGTTTCTAGTACGTAAACGCAGCGGTGCGGGTCCGTCGTGCGCTTTGTGGAACGGGCATTGACGCTAGGCATTGCGCGTTCTCCACGAAATAAAAAAAGATGACTCTGATGAGGTCACCTCACGCGATTAGTAGGAAGATTTAATTCATTAGTTTGATTTATTGATCTGATAATTTTCCCTGCAGTTATTCTGCGCTGCGGTGGCATTGTTATTTCTACATTCGGTGCGTTTCACTGCGGTGTGATGCGTTCAGCTGAAAAATGTCCCCAACCCGTACATATACAGGACTCACATACAGGCTCTGTATATATATATATATAGAGAGAGAGAGAGAGAGAGAGAGAGAGAGTGACTACATATAAGCTTCCCGCAGGACAAGATATCTTTATAAAACGTAATTTAGATTATCGTCATCAGGTATACGATATTGCAATTCAGACGTAGGAATACGAAAGTACGTCTAAGATAAACTCATTTTTACTATCAGAACGATATTGTTTTACGTATACAACTCTGTATCCATACTGAATGTAACTTTATTTGTATTCATTAGGATTTAATTTACCATGGTCAATATTGCCCAAATTGCCTAAACTCAAACCACTTACTCTCTGCCCGAAGAGTCACCCACCACTTAACAATCATGACCATAGCACTTCCAGAACAAGCTTACCTTTATTAATATTGTGAAAGCACCAGTATCCTTCCTCTGGTTTATGAAAGCAGCATCCTCGCTGATGGCACTGATCTTCAGTTATACCCCACCAGCCACAATCCTGCTGTGATGACCCCAAACCTTAAAAAGAAATAATCATTGTCTTATGATCTATTGTTTGAAGCAGTCTCATGTTTTTGATGTACATTAAACAATATATAATGGCATACTTACATACTTTTCACATGTCGTTTCCATAAATCTTTACCATTTCTCATGAATATACATATAAATGGATGGCGATGTAACCCAAATTAACAATGTTTCATGCTGCTTTGTGCCACCAAATGGTCGCTCCCCGGGCGGATATGTAACGGTACCTTAGCATAAGGCGCGTATTTAGGGCAGACCTCACTGTTGAGTTGCGCCCTTGAAAATCATTTTTTTCCTTGATAATTCTGGCCCAATCCGGAGACTTTTTGGGGTTAGACAGCACAGGTAGGGTCTAAGCTAATTTGTTCAGTTGTTCAGTTATTGCACCAGAAGATAAATAGTTGTTCAGTTCAGCAGTATATTGTTTTAAAACCTTTAATCGATGCCTGAAAGCTGTGTGACTTATAATGAATTATGTTGTATTTAGCCTCGCAATGCAGCCTTGTAACGGCTGCCATGAGGCCTGTATGTCAGATGATGACAAAATAAACCAGTCTACTACTACTACAGTATACTTGGCGTAAGGACATACATATATGTGAGTTGTTGGGACCTCAGAGAATGTATAAAGGAGAAAATCGTGGCCCAAGGTAGGGTTTCTTTACAACTTTCAGCTTTTCTGGAAGTTTGAGCTTTTTTGGGGGGGGGGGTCCATTTTCATAAAATAGACCCTTCCTACTTTCCGGTGGAGCAGAATTTTGCAGGTTGAACTTTGGGTTAGTGCTTTGATGAAGCCTTATTTTAGTGTAATTCAAAATGCTTTCCTATGGGAACCATTAACTAGAATATCTGTCCTTTACGATACGCTTTACTTAAATGGTCTTTTTCCACTGCCCGGGCGGAGGTGTGACGATACCTTAGCGTGCTGCACATGTTATGAGAGATGTGGAATCAAAACTAGGCCCTCGAAACCTCTTTTTCACTTTTTTGTCGCGTGGGTGTGTAAGGCATCATTTCCGTGTCAAAATATTGTATTTAAAAACGTACCTAAAAACAAGAATAGGTATATCGTAGACGTATTTTCGCTATTTTAAGGTACGTTTCTAAATACCATATTTTGACACGGAAATGAAGCCATGTTGTACGGCATCATTTCCGTGTCCAAATATCGAATTTAAAAATTTACCTTAAAATAGTACAAATGTTTATATCGTAGATGTATTTTCACTGCAATTATGGCATAAAAAAGCGTCGATTCGTAAGAATGAAGGGGACCTTATCGAAGACGTATTTTCGTCTACTTAAAGTACCTTTTGCAGTACGAAATTAATTTCGACACAAAAATGATGGCTTACATATCCCGGTAAAGATTATGTAAGGCATTTGCACAGATAAACATTTTTCTTACACGGGTAATATTAAGCAAATTCACTTCATTTTGTTATCTACACCCTTTGCCCGAGTCTGACCTGTAATCTGGTAAACCTCATTTCCCCAAGGCCCGCCTTCGCCGTCAGCTGCACAGGCTGTGGAAGTTCCGTACTTGTTGTAGGTGTCTTGACCATCAGTAGACCCAGCACACCAGCCGCCGGCTTGTACAGCAAACACGGTGAAACCACGAGAGAGTGCGACCTGGTAGCACTTCTCTATGGCCATGGGGTTCTTACGGACCCCGAACCTGCCATCTAGGCGTGGATCTGTCCCCTCGAGCTCTGTAATGGCGCGGTCAGCGGTGTCCCTCCAGCAACCCAGGCTTTTGTACTCACGGCTTCCTGTGTGAGGGAGGAGCTTGAGATATTACTGTACTCGCCTAATATCTTTAACATTTGTTACCTCCATGAACAATGGACGTAACGGTAAGGTCATTTGTCGCGTAATGAACTGATTTTGTCCTGTTTCAGTCCAAAGTCGCGCGTGACGACGTCTCTCATGTGCAACCGGTTGTTTCGCTACATTGTCAGTTCGCTACAGTCGTTTCGCTACATGGCATAAGTTGTTTCGCTACATGGCACAAAGTTACTTCGCTACATGGTCCAAGTTGTTTCGCCAAATGGTACAAGTTGTTTCGCTACATTTGGATGTTATTTCTCTAGACAGACTAGTGACATTAGAAATGGTTTTACTTACGTATTGTCAATGAATTGAATCGGACATTCGCGGAAAATTTTTCGGCCGCATGAATATGTGAGCCCGATGATTTTCATATGGAGGGCGGTCACGTTTCATACAGCGTGAGTAGGGTTTCAAGAAGAAATAAAGTTATGTCAAACAACTCACGCTGTATGAAACGTGACTGTCCTCCGTATAAAAATCATTGGGCTCACACGGAAACATTTTCCGATTTCATTCATTGACAATACGTAAATGTTTGTAGTAAAACCATTTCTAATGTTAGTGGTCTATCTAGAGAAGTAAGATTCAAATGTAGCGAAACAACTTATACCATGTAGCGAAACGGATTGACATGTAGCGAAAAGTACTGTAACGAACTGACAATGTAGCGAAACAACCTGTAACCCTCTCATGTATACAAGAATTTCCATGGTGGGGAGCTTCACCTGTTGACAGTTCGTCCTGTAGTAAAAAATACTAGTACCATTACGCAAAGAAGCTATTGGGAGGGCCTGCGTGCCCTTTTCCGTTGGGCGTACCGAGCTACGCTAATTCGAAGCCGGTCCGCTCTAATTTAACATCAAAATGCGGTAAATCATCCATGAAGTGTATTTGGTCGCTTTCATTTCACGTAACGCGTTAATTCTTACCCAGAATCCATCATTAAGCGTTTTATATTGATGAATTCTTCGTATCGCGAAGTCCAATGCCAGATTGCATCAAAGTCACACAATCCTCGGATAACAACGTTTTTTTTTTTTTTTTTTTGCCTAGCTTTGTTGAGCACTTCCACCGCCGGCCGCACTGAGCCGTGCACCTCACCTACCCTGGACACGATGGCCTAGAGCGGGTTATGTTCAGTATAACTTAAGAAGATAAGATATGAGAGCAGCGTTAAACTAACTGGGATGGCACCCAGGCTGGGTGTACAGAAAGTGCAAAATGGAAGGAAATGGAACTATAGAAAGTGCGAAATGGAACGAAAAGGAACGAAATGGAACGAAATATGTCGCTAGCCGAAGTAAAATCGATGGAAATGTAAGGAAATGGTACTGTGGAAAGATTAAAATACAGAAGTGGGCGGTAAATAAATACAACGTGTCCCATTTTTAGAATTCTACCCGGAATAAGGAAAGATTGAATTTTTACAGCGTTGTTGTTCTGTTTACGTCGCTAAATTATTCTCACAAGATCCGCGATTGTTACCGACGGCTTTGGAAAGACGATCTGAAATAAGATTTCCCCAGCAAAAGAACTTGTCCCTATTAACTAAGTTGAAAATCGTGAATCGGCGTTACCCGCAAAATCTCAGTTTGTCACCCAAACCCCTGTATAAGATGACGCTCCTGGCCCTGATATCAAGAGTGTCATGGATGACTTAGTTCACAAGCAAGGTACGTTGGATCTATCAATTGATCTGCAGTCAGAAGACTATTTGTTTCCAAACAACATTTATTTGTGAAGTATGTCGTCACAGCTTCGGAGCTCCTTTGTTGAAATTCCTCATGTTACTAACTATCGCCTTCCTTCTGCCACACCCTTTGTTTCGTCGTGAACGAGAAAACAGAAATGTCCCCAGTGGACTGTTTCTCACAGTTCACGTCCGTGTTGTGGGGGCCGGGGTCTATAGCGCTCGTGACGCAGCAGTTCATTAGCATATCATTACCTATCGGATTTCCAAAGCTGTCGGCATGACAATCGCGGATCATTTGCATGCGACGCCCAATTTTGGGAGAAGCCACGCAAACACAACAACAGCGCTGTAAACATTAAAGCTTGCCTCATTCTGGGTAATTCTGAAAATGTATATTAATTTATTTACCGCCCACTTCTGCACTTAATTAGTTCTTATTTTCTTAGGACCTCTTATCTCAGTTCCGTTCCCTTGTATTTCTTGCTGTACGCACATTATTAGCGTTACATGTTGTCTTTCCAGAGATCTCGGTAACAATCGCGGATCTTGAGAGATTAATTAAGCCACTCAAACGCAACAACGCTGTAAAAATTAACCTTGCCTCATTCTAAGTAAATTTCTAAAAGAGTTTGCTACCAAGGTAAGAGCTCTAACTGGCTGTATACGTGGCACCTCAACCAATCGACCGCTTTGAGACTCAGATTCGAATCAGCCATGACCCGACAAATTGCTTCTTAGTTTACTTTAACGACAAAATTTGGCAAAACAAACTCGCCCGTGAAATGTGGGAAGGTGCCAGCTTTTAAAAAATGTTTTCAGATTGACAATTTTGGCACTTTGGAAATGATAGAAGCTGAGATTTAACGTTAAAATAGTAGTTTCTACAACGTATGTTTACTATTGAAACGATATTGTTTTCGTATACGAATCTGTATCAATACTGCATGCAGCTTAATAAATCCGTATTCATCAGGATTTTACCATGGTCAATATTCCCCAAATTGCCCAAACCTAAACCATTTACTTCCTGCCCCAAGAGCTATCCACCACTTAAGAATCATGACCATAGCATCTTCAGAACACGCTTACCTCTCTTGTGGAAGCACCAGTATCCTTCCTCTGGTCTATCAAAGCAGCATCCTCGCTGATGGCACTGATCTTCAGTTATGCCCCACCAGCCACAATTCTGCCGGTTCGTCACTTCGACACGACATTCGTCTTCTGTAGTAATGTACATTGTATTAGAAAAGGTAAGACCAAGACAATAAATCCACGACAATGATTATTTACCTCAATGAAAAATGATTATTGTCTTGGATTTTTGTTTCAAGCAGTCTCTTGTTTCTAATAAACATTTTACAACAATTAAAAACACTGTGTTGGTGTAAACTGAACATACTGTCAGTGTTTTATATATGTGTCACGTATACGTTACAGTCCTTTCTACACAGACTCTGTGACAAAGTATTTCAAAACATATTATATACATCATCACGAGAAAACCCAAGTCTACAACAAAACATTTCAGCTGAACCATTAACTTATCATCAGTTTATGATTTCATAAAATTCACACTAACGGGTTGGTGCAGCCCGTTTCTCGGGAAGTAGGGCCATGTCATCATCACCGCCGTTGTTGTTCGCCATCACTTCTTCCTCCACCAAATCTGGGTTAGAAAATAAGATCACTGAATAATTGGAGTGCAAATAATGGTAGAATGAGCGAAATACTTTTTACCCAAATCAAGTACATCAGTCAAACCTGTATTAGCGGCCACCTTTGCATAGCGGCCACCTGCCCATAGTGGTCACTTTTTGTCGGTCCCTTGGATTTTTCCCATTGACGTAAGCATTAAGAATTCGTCTATAGCGGTCACCTGTCCAACGCGGTCGCGGCCACACGATTTTCGGACCCGCGGGTCTGGAAACACTGCCGATAACGGTCGCGGCTCATGGTCGCCGCAAGATTTCTTCCAAATCTCGGCAGAAAAATATTGTCATTATATTTTTTTATAGCAGTATTACCCATGAAAATGTTGCCTATGGTTTTATTTTGCCCCTGGTGAGGGTTTTGAATTTCCAAAACCGCTAAGACGCCAGAAATTTGCAGACAAAGAGAGTCTCTTGCGCGCGGTACATTTTGCGGACGCTTTGTTTACTTGGGTTACTTCACTAGTAGTAGCATGGGCGAGCAGTTTATACAGACGCCTTTTATCCTCTACAAAAATGTTTTAAAGTCATCAATTCTTGGTTTATGTATTCTCTTCATTCAAAAAACTTCTTTGACGAAATAAATTAACATATTGTACTATTCAGTATAGAGTAAAATCATACCCCACACCTACATTACAGTAGACTATCCCAATGACCCTATAACCTCAGGCGCCATTTTGTTTTTCCCACGTCGATATTCCGCAATTTTTTGCCGATAGATAATGTCACCGCGCAATTGAAAATGACACGGTTGTCTTCGGCAACATTTTAAGTCGCATGTGCTCCGGTTTGGGGGCGGATCGATGGATCGACTTGGACTTAAATAATATGCTTGTGGAAAAATCGAGACCGACCGAAAGCAGTCATCTTGAGCCGATCGTCGTCTTGTGGAAGTTTTGACTGTACACTGTACATGTATAGTATGTGAAATATGTTTCTCAGTGTGGCACTTATTGCTCGTGGTCAAAATCAACCGTTTCTATAGAGCGGCCACCTGTCCATAGCGGTCGATTTTGGCCAGTCCCTTGAGTGACCGCTATAGGCAGGTTTGACTGTAGTATGTAACGTTACACGCAAAGATGCATCTTTACTCCACAGCATAGACATGGTCAACCAAGAAGAAATTTTTGATGTCAAAGGATACTTTGCATTTCGAGGAGGAGTAAAACATTTATGCCACTCGGTACTTGTGTCATAGCAGGTTCATTTGTTTTATAAAATGAGTCTAAATTTGCACAAAGGTAAAGGTTAAGGAACACATCTTTTTGTTTCAGACTGAATCTCATTTTGGCCTCCTCTTGGACGTTTGTCAGAAGCAAAAATCAGTTCCCCTATCCCACTTCCAATTGCTAAAATTATACTAGTATGATAATAAATCTCTCTATCTGTACAATTTTCATATCTGTACACCTAACAATTCCCATTTTACAGCCATAAGGATAGAGTGAGGTGTGATATTACAGCCAGTGGAATCCATAGCCGAATACGAGATGTGTTGATTAAAGGTTTCTTCACACTTTTTTCCCATCAATTAAGAAAAACGAAACAGTTATAAGTGCTGAATGACTAAGAAGTGTGCCGCTGTCTTCATTAATAGAAAAGCAGTATACAAAAACCTCCAATGAACAAAGCGCATATTTAGGGCCCTGGTGACTGCTTTGAATTCAACTCAGTCGCTCTGCAAATCTGAACAACCAAATGAGACATTTCAGTCTCAAGACGATATGTTAATATTTGATATTTGATACTGAGCCAAATTTCAACTGATTCGGTATAGAAATGATCCTGCTATGATACAAATGGCATCATCTTTGGACTCCCTCTAGTATAAAGACCCTTTTGTCCAAATCAGGATCGGGACCATTCAAGTGTTCCAGCCTTTCTCTTCTCTCTTTAGAATATACCATAAGGTTGCTGTAAGTTGTATTTATGATATACGGTAATGAAACATGCAGATATTTTGCGATAGAGAATACATGAGTAAGCAGTGGCAGAACCTTGTTTACCGGCGTACAGAAACTAAATAAAAAAATACCTTCAAGCTCTTTAAGCAGAACCTCCGCTTCCTCGATGTCAAATGAGGCACCTTCATCATTGAGCTGGTGTTCCTGGGATGACATGCTCTTGGCTTGTGGCACACACAAAAAAAGTTAAAATCATATATAGACTGATCATGATATGCATCCATCTAAGACGCACCTGATAATATGCATTTCCAAAATGGATCGACCTTGTAGAGAGACAAATGTTAAGTCCAAATGATAAATCTGCATTTTCACATGTAATTAGGCAGCTTTGTTCACAACAGGAACTTAATGAAAAAGAATCCTCTACCTTCAAGCTCCGCTTCCTCGATGTCAAATGAGGGATCTTCACCATTAAGCTGTTGTTCCTGGGAAAGCAGGCTCTTGGCTTGTGGTACAAAGAAAGAGTTAAGATCATATTTAGACTGATATGCCTTCATCGAAGACGCACCTGATACTACGCATTTCAAGTTACAAATGTATTGTAGGGTTCGTCGGTTCGGCACGACATTCGTCTTCTATAGTAATGTACATTGTATTAGAAAAGGTAAGACCAAGGCAATGAATCCACGACAATGATTATTTACCTCAATGATAAATGATTATTGTCTTGGATTTTTGTTTCAAGCAGTCTCTTGTTTCTAATAAACATTTTACAACAAATAAAAACACTGTGTTGGTGTAAACTGAACATACTGTCAGTGTTTTATATATGTGTCACGTATACGTTACAGTCCTTTAATTTCTACACAGACTCTGTGACAAAGTATTTCAAAACATATTATATATATCATCACGAGAAAACCCAAGTCTACAACAAAACATTTCAGCTGAACCATTAACTTATCATCAGTTTATGATTTTATAAAATTCACACTAACGGTTTGGTGCAGCCTGTCGATTCTCGGGAAGTAGGGCCATGTCATCATCACCGCCGTTGTTGTTCGCCATCACTTCTTCCTCCACCAAATCTGGGTTAGAAAATAAGATCACTGGATAATTGGAGTGCAAATAATGGTAGAATGAGCGAAATACTTTTTACCCAAATCAAGTAGTATGTAACGTTACACGCAAAGATGCATCTTTACTCCACAGCATAGACATGGTCAACCAAGAAGAAATTTTTGATGTCAAAGGATACGTTGCATTTCGAGGAGGAGTTTAACATTTATGCCACTCGGTACTTGTGTCATAGCAGGTTCATTTGTTTTATAAAATGAGTCTAAATTTGCACAAAGGTAAAGGTTAAGGAACACATCTTTTTCTTTCAGACTGAATCTTATTTTGGCCTCCTCTTGGACGTTTGTCAGAAGCAGCAAAAATCAGTTCCCCTAACCCACTTCCAATTGCTAAAATTATACTAGTATGATGATAAATCTCTCTATCTGTACAATTTTCATATCTGTACACCAAACAATTCCCATTTTACAGCCATAAGGATAGAGTGAGGTGTGATATTACAGCCAGTGGAATCCATAGCCGAATACGAGATGTGTTGATTAAAGGTTTCTGCACACTTATTTCCCATCAATTAAGAAAAACGAAACAGTTATTAGTGCTGAATGACTAAGAAGTGTGCAAAGTCTCCGCTGTCTTCATTAATGGAAAAGCAGTATACAAAAAGCAAAGAACCAATGAACAAAGCGCATATTTAGGGCCCTGGTGACTGCTTTGAATTCAACTCAGTCGCTCTGCAAATCTGAACAACCAAATGAGGCATTTCAGTCTCAAGACGATATGTTAATATTTGATATTTGATACTGAGCCAAATTTCAACTGATTCGGTATAGAAATGATCCTGCTATGATACAAATGGCATCATCTTTGGACTCCCTATAGTATAAAGACCCTTTTGTCCAAATCAGGATCGGGCCCATTCAAGTGTTCCAGCCTTTCTCTTCTCTCTTTAGAATATACCATAAGGTTGCCATAAGTTGTATTTATGATGTACGGTAATGAAACATGCAGATATTTTGCGATAGAGAATACATGAGTAAGCAGTTGCAGAACCTTGTTTACCGGCGTACAGAAACTAAATAAAAAAATACCTTCAAGCTCTTTAAGCAGAACCTCCGCTTCCTCGATGTCAAATGAGACACCTTCATCATTGAGCTGGTGTTCCTGGGATGACATGCTCTTGGCTTGTGGCACACACAAAAAAAGTTAAAATCATATATAGACTGATCATGATATGCATCCATCTAAGACGCACCTGATAATATCCATTTCAAGTAATAGTGGTTTTGACCAGAATGGATCGACCTTGTAGAGAGGCAAATGTTAAGTTCAAATGATAAATCTGCATTTTCACATGTAATTAGGCAACTTTGTTGAACCCTCTACCTTCAAGCTCCGCTTCCTCGATGTCAAATGAGGGATCTTCACCATTAAGCTGTTGTTCCTGGGAAAGCAGGCTCTTGGCTTGTGGTACAAAGAAAGAGTTAAGATCATATTCAGACTGATATGCCTTCATCGAAGACGCACCTGATACTACGCATTTCAAGTTACAAATGTATTGTAGTTTTATCCAGAATGGACCGACCTTGAAGTGAAACAAATGTTACATGTAAGTCCAAGCGATGAATCCACACAAGTTTCATTGTTTCCTTTTATGTCAAAGAATGTTTACCTGGATACAGGGAAGTAGCCAGGAGCGTCAGCGTCAGGACAAGCGCAAACAAGTGACTGGCCATCGCCTCAGTCCTGTTGAGTGCCTATGTATTTAGGACAAACAAGAAATGCTTTTAAAAAAGCTAGCAACGTGACTATTGCATGATAGTGGGGATAAAAAGGTAGAAGGTAGTTTGTCAAATGAGTGTAGGTTCGCCATGATCCTAACACAGGGAGGGAAGAAAGGACAACGTGCTTGGAAACCGAGACGAAATCGCGAGACAAGCGGCTGCACAGAAACAACAACGGACCGGTGTCATGTCTGATAATTTGTCTGGTAATACTTATACTGAAGACACATTTATCAAATGCTGTTACCGGTATGCCTTGTACAGATCTCGTTTCCTTCCAAAGGAGGTTAAAGATCTGCCCTCCCAAAATCCATAAAATGACTTGCTGGAGACTTGTTGAGACTTGGCTGAAGCGATACTAACATTGCATGAGTCTGTCTGTCTGCAGCTTGGACGAGCCATGAAGGGTGGACAGAATGGAGGGCATCTTAATACCCGGCACAAAAAATCCGCGGGTTACATTGTGAGTTGTGTCTTTGCAACATAGAAGTAGCGATATCGCACACGGAAAAAAATCTGCGTATATTGTTACTAGATATATAATAACATATATGATTAAGTTTTGAGGAATCCTGATGTACAGAATTGCTACAAAATCTAACGGACCATAAAGATGGAATGTCTGTCGACATCGTGTGAAAAACTGACATTCATTTCAGAAGATCTCCTGATGGTAGAAGCGCGCCTTGTGAAAACCGCTCTTTTGGGCAGGGTTCAAGCAGACTAGATATATGTGTGTCTAATTATAGCTTCCTAAATATCTACCAAATTAATGACAGTCCGTTTGCTACATGAATCATATAGGCAAGTCGTTCAACCTGTTGTTTGAAGGGAACGGGGCAGTGGCGTTTGGCTTGTTGCCAGTTAAGGCAAATGGTAAAGATTCCAAATGGTAAAGATAAAAACCATTGTAATTGATCTAATTCCGTTGAACAGTTCCGTGATTCCGTTGATTTGGAAATGATTTTATGGTCACAGGTATATTTTACTTTTGAATGTTACATCAGGTGGATAATAATGCAGAGTAATTACCGAAAGTAATCGATAATTACTCGGCATCATCCAACGAGGTAGAAGGTAACGCCACCTTGGCGCGGTGCGAGCAGGGCAACTTTTCCCCAGGCTTGAAAGATGGCCTCCGATTATACACATAGCTGCCTAAGTATCTAGGAACTACATGCGATCTATCTGCATGTCACACACTTATTTACTATCCATGAACCAAACATGTTGTCAGATTGGGACATTTGATGTCCTATTTGACAAGACTTTCTGGTCTTGTGACGTGTGTGTGTGCGTTCGACATCATTTGCGTGTGTTTGTGTATGAATGTATGTGTGTGTGTGTGTATGCTATATATGTGTGTGTGTATGCTGTATGTGTGTGTGTGTATGTGTGTGTGCTTGCGTGTATGTGTATGTGTACGCGTGTGTGTGTCCTAGACCAAAACATAGAAAATATCTACCAACGACAGTGCCCGAGGATAACAATCAAGCAGCCATTCTTGCGTAAGTGATTCAACCTGGTGCTTCGAGAGAAGGGCAACATTTTCCCAGGCTAGAGAGAGCGTCTCTAACTATAGCTCCCTAAGTATCTACAAATTACAGCGCCCGAGTATAACAATCAAGCAGGCATTCTTGCGTAAATAATTCAACCTGGTGCTTTGAGAGAAGGGCAACATTTCCCCAGGCTAGAGAGAGCATCTCTAATTTCAGCTCCTACAGTATTTACCAACGACAGCTCCCGAGTATAACAATTAAGCAGGCACTCGTGCGTAAGTCGTTCAACCTGTCGTTCCAGGGGGAGGGTTATGCACAGTCCAACTCTATGTTAGGGTAATTCATAACAACTTGTACGAACAGTTCAAGCCAGGGTAAGCGTCAAAGGGGACTATTCGAAAACGTTGCCTCATACACGAAAACAAGGGGAGAATAATAGCAAATGTAAGTTCGAGACACATATGTACGCTACAGAGTACTGCCCACAAAATCTCACATGTTTGTCGTTATTGTTTTTTTGGTAGGTGAGGCCATTTCCAGAATTATATACATTGTACAAGGCCAATTTTTGTAAACATGGCTGGATTCGTACGCGTTGTGCCAATTAGAAAGATTAAATTATGCTCTAGATTGAAACTTTAGAGGTCTGAAACCCCTGCCAATGCATGTTTTTCATGGACTAAAACTCAGGTAGGTGACTTTTGACAGCCTCTTTCTTACATGAATACCATGTATCAAGATAGCAAGCTTGATTACTGTCTTGTGGCCTTGGCGGTTGTTCTTATCGTGTTAGCCTGATGCGCGTGCGCGTCGTGTTTGCCTGAGCTGAGGCGCGTCGTGTTCGCCTGAGGCGCGTCGTGTTAGCCTGAGGCGCTTCGTGTTTGATGATTAAATAGAGTAACGTCATTCATTTCGTCAAAGACGATGCGCCAATGATTAGAACGTCGCAATCCTTGTTGGGAACTCTTGTGACGTACGCGTTGGCACACCACTGGTCCTGACCTTGTGTGTTAGGGCCCTGTCACACTTGTGCGTATATTCAAGTGCGCGTGAGTTGTGCATTAACATTTTTTTGGATTGAGTAAAGTTTGCGGGGAAGAAGTTGTTTTCTTCTACTTTGACCCACCGTTGTGCAGCCTAGTGATCGAACCTAAGAAATCACTTATTCGGCTGCAAACTTAACCTAAACCAAAAATATGTTAATACGCAACTCATGCGGGCTTGTATATACGCACAAGTGTGACAGGGGCTTAATGAAGGTACGAAGACTAACACCAGTAACATGTCAAGAAGAAGGGGCAAACTATTCCCGAGATAGAGAGAGCGTCTCTAATTTTAGCTCCTTCAGTATCTACCAACGACAGCGCCCGAGAATAACAATTAAGCAGGCATTCCTGCGTAAGTGATTCAACCTGTCGTTTCAGGGGGAGGGGGCATGGACAGTTCAACTTTATGTTCGGGTAATTCATAACAAGTTGTACGAACAGTTCAAGCCAGGATAAGCGTCAAAGGGGACTATTCGAAAACGTTGCTGCATACACGAAAACAAGGGGAGAATAATAGCAAATGTAAGTTCGAGGCACATATGTACGCTACAGAGTACTGCCCACAAAATCTCACATGTTTGTCGTTATTGTTTTTTTGGTAGGTGAGGCCATTTCCAGAATTATATACATTGTACAAGGTCAATTTTTGTAAACATGGCCGGATTCGTACAGGTTGCGCCGATTAGAAAGATTAAATTATGCTCTAGATTGAAACTTTAGAGGTCTGACACCCCTGCCAATGCATGTTTTTTATGGACTAAAACTCAGGTAGGTGACTTTTTACAGTGTCGTTCTTACATGAATACCATGTATTAAGATAGAAAGCTTGATTACTGTCTTGTGGCCTTGGCGGTTGTTCTTATCGTGTTAGCCTGATGCGCGTGCGCGTCGTGTTATCCTGAGGCGCGTCGTGTTATCCTGATGCGCGTGCGCGTTGTGTTAGTCTGATGCGCGTGCGCGTCGTGTTTGCCTGAGCTGAGGCGCGTCTTGTTCGCCTGAGGCGCGTCGTGTTAGCCTGAGGCTCTTCGTGTTCGATGATTAAATAGAGTAACGTCATTCATTTCGTCAAAGACGATGCGCCAATGATTAGAACGTCGCAATCCTTGTTGGGAACTCTTGTGACGTACACGTTGGCACACCACTGGTCCTGACCTTGTGTGTTAGGGCCCTGTCACACTTGTGCGTATATTCAAGTGCGCGTGAGTTGTGCATTAACATTTTTTTGGATTGAGTAAAGTTTGCGGGAAAGAAGTTGTTTTCTTCTACTTTGACCCACCGTTGTGCAGCCTAGTGATCGAACCTAAGAAATCACTTATTCGGCTGCAACTTAACCTAAACCAAAAATATGTTAATACGCAACTCATGCGGACTTGTATATACGCACAAGTGTTACAGGGGCTTAATGAAGGTACGAAGACTAACACCAGTAACATGTCAAGAAGAAGGGGCAAACTTTTCCCAGGATAGAGAGAGCGTCTCTAATTTTAGCTCCTTCAGTATCTACCAACGACAGCGCCCGAGAATAACAATTAAGCAGGCATTCGTGCGTAAGTGATTCAACCTGTCGTTTCAGGGGGAGGGGGCATGGACAGTTCAACTTTATGTTCGGGTAATTCATAACCAGTTGTGCAAACAGTTTAAGCCAGGGTAAGCGTCAAAGGGGACTATTCGAAAACGTTGCCGCATACACGAAAACAAGGGGAGAATAATAGCAAATGTAAGTTCGAGGCACATATGTACGCTACAGAGTACTGCCCACAAAATGTCACATGTTTGTCGTTATTGTTTTTTTGGTAGGTGAGGCCATTTTCAGAATTATATACATTGTACAAGGTCAATTTTTGTAAACATGGCCGGATTCGTACGCGTTGTGCCAATTAGAAAGATTAAATTATGCTCTAGATTGAAACTTTAGAGGTCTGACACCCCTGCCAATGCATGTTTTTTATGGACTAAAACTCAGGTAGGTGACTTTTTACAGTGTCGTTCTTACATGAATACCATGTATTAAGATAGAAAGCTTGATTACTGTCTTGTGGCCTTGGCGGTTGTTCTTATCGTGTTAGCCTGATGCGCGTGCGCGTCGTGTTATCCTGAGGCGCGTCGTGTTATCCTGAGGCGCGTGCGCGTCGTGTTATCCTGAGGCGCGTGCGCGTCGTGTTATCCTAAGGCGCGTCGTGTTATCCTGAGGCGCGTCGTTTTAGCCTGATGCGCGTGCGCGTCGTGTTATCCTGAGGCGCGTCGTGTTATCCTGATGCGCGTGCGCGTTGTGTAAGCCTGATGCGCGTGCGCGTCGTGTTTGCCTGAGCTGAGGCGCGTCGTGTTCGCCTGAGGCGCGTCGTGTTAGCCTGAGGCGCTTCGTGTTCGATGATTAAATAGAGTAACGTCATTCATTTCGTCAAAGACGATGCGCCAATGATTAGAACGTCGCAATCCTTGTTGGGAACTCTTGTGACGTACGCGTTGGCACACCACTGGTCCTGACCTTGTGTGTTAGGGCCTTGTCACATTTGTGCGTATATTCAAGTGCGCGTGAGTTGTGCATTAACATTTTTTTTGGATTAAGTAAAGTTTGCGGGAAAGAAGTTGTTTTCTTCTACTTTGACCCACCGTTGTGCAGCCTAGTGATCGAACCTAAGAAATCACTTATTCGGCTGCAAACTTAACCTAAACCAAAAATATGTTAATACGCAACTCATCCGGGCTTGTATATACGCACAAGTGTGACAGGGGCTTAATGAAGGTACGAAGACTAACACCAGTAACATGTCAAGAAGAAGGGGCAAACTTTTCCCAGGATAGAGAGAGCGTCTCTAATTTTAGCTCCTTCAGTATCTACCAACGACAGCGCCCGAGAATAACAATTAAGCAGGCATTCGTGCGTAAGTGATTCAACCTGTCGTTTCAGGGGGAGGGGGCATGGACAGTTCAACTTTATGTTCGGGTAATTCATAACAACTTGTACGAACAGTTCAAGCCAGGGTAAGCGTCAAAGGGGACTATTCGAAAACGTTGCTGCACACATAAAAACAAGGGGAGAATACAAATGTAAGTTTGAGGCACATATGTACGTTACAGAGTACTGCCCACAAAATGTCACATGTTTACCGTCATTGTTTTTGGCAGGTGAGGCCATTTCCAGAATTATATACGTTGTATACAGCACTTGTATCTTTTCAAGTGATATAGACATGATAGAGCTTTCTATCCTGTACTCGAGAGTACGTAACAACAGCAAAGCAAAATCAGAAAGGCGCTACCATGAACTGACGACAATAGGTACAACTGTTTCATTTATTTTCTTCGATACACGCAGTTTGAAAAATTCTCAACAACTTGTACGAAGGAACAAGGGTGAATCTCGTTGCTGCGTTCAAACGAAAACGATGGGAAATAATAGTGCAGTAACTCAAATTTTGAAGCAGCCAGCCGATACACCATTTGGGGACCAATTGGCGACTAGTGGACCAAATAGTCTAGTTCGGGGCTTGTTCGCGGAAATTTTCCTCCTTTAACGTAAAGAATCGTCATTTCAAGTGGCACATTGGCGGCGATAGGGCGGCTACAGGGCGGTGAGCTGGCGTTTGTACGCGGCACGTTGTCGGTAGTAATTTTCAAGTTACCGCCAGCGTGCCTCAGTCCATTGAGATAGGGGCTTAACTGACACAAAAATCGACTACAAATTCCATATCAAATTAGATATCATTCTTTTAAGGATTAGCACACAGCTTTTTAAGCGGGATCATGGACGCTTGTGGGCAACATGCAAGATCAACAACACAACAAAAAATCAACGCTAGCAATAGGTTATATATCAATGTAGGTAAATCTTCGATATCCTAAATAAGCTAAATGCTCACCGTGATTTCTACGAGTATCGTTTCCAGCCCACCCCCATCCCCATGTAGACCCCCATGACGTCGTCTGGCAAGAGAGCTAGTGAGTCGGAATGATCATGCCGCCCGAAAGCGCAAGAAATTACTATTGAATTAAAGCTGAGACTTGAAGCCCGCCGAAGGGGAAGTTACACGCTGAGCGACCCGCGCGTTCCATGGTCCGTTGAGATAAGGGCTTAGCTGTCACAAAAATCGACGAAAATTCCATATCAAATTAGATATGATTCTTCTAAGGTTCATCACACAGCTTTTTAAGCGCTATCATGGACGTCACATGGGTGGATTGTACTGCTATAGCTTCTGGGCAACAAGATTAACAACAAAAATCAACACTACCAATAGGTTATGTATTAATGTAGGTAAATCTTCGATATCTTAAATAAGCTAAATGCATATGTAGCCTGCTCACCGTTATTGAATGTCTGGGGTCTGTTGCTCTTGGATGTCTCTGGACGGTCTCTGCGTTCGGTGGTTCCCTCTCGGCTTGAACTATCTTGCATGAATAAAACCGACTATTTATATGATCTGATGATTTAATTAGAGTGCTAAACTAAAGGGCAGCGGATGAGCGTCACATAAAAATCTAATTGCTATAATTGCTTATTTAACACTTCAAGTGCTTTTATGTGCCAGATGTCACGCAGCAGTTAATGATGCGACGCCTCATGCGACGAAAACAAATTAGTAATTGGCGGGAACCTCTGGTCCGGTAAAAAAGTTTCATGCTGTACTTCTCATCAATTAAAGTAGATTGCATTTGATGTAGCGTTATAGTAATTAGAAATTTCCTTAGATTACAATTAGCCTAGAAAAACAACCCTTAATCTGTATTAGTTCCATGTTGCAATGGCCATAGATCACACTAGATATAGTATTATAGTAAGTAGTATATTCTTATACATGTATAGAACTAGATTGTTAAGTGTTACCTATGTTGTCTGTAATTTGCCATACATTGTCACTGATGCAATTGTTGTGCAATAAATCATTCATTCATTCATTCATCTCAACCGTTGCCAGCATCTAGCAATTCCAGGACTACTTCAAGTGTAGAGCAAAGTTTAAAAGATGATGTCAATAGAGTAGTTGATTCATGAAATTGTTCATCGGCACAATTGAATTGAATAAAACACCATTTTCAAATGTACTGACGATGTGTTATGCTAGCTCGAGGAGATAGGTTTGGTACCCTTGGTAAAAGTAGCTGTAAAGGGGCTTTTTTCTAGGATATGTTGATATTTTGGAGCTGGATGTTACAGGTAAGGGTTTCTCTCAGGTAGACGTTTTGTGTTTTTGTGTGATTATCAGGTAGAGAAGGGGATCAAAGGTCAATTTTTGTCAACATGGCCGGATTCGTACGCTTCGCGCCGATGAGAAAGTTGAAATTATGCTCTAGATTGCAACTTTAGAGGTCTGACACCCCTGCCATTGCATGTTTTTCATGGACTAAAACTCAGGTAGGTGACTTTTTACAGTGTCGTTCTTACATGAATACCATGTATTAAGAAAGCTTGATTACTGTCTTGTGGCCTTGGCGGTTGTTCTTATCGTGTTAGCCTGATGCGCGTGCGCGTCGTGTTATCCTGAGGCGCGTCGTGTTATCCTGAGGCGCGTGCGCGTCGTGTTATCCTGAGGCGCGCGCGCGTCGTGTTATCCTGAGGCGCGTCGTGTTATCCTTAGGCGCGTCGTGTTATCCTGAGGCGCGTCGTTTTAGCCTGATGCGCGTGCGCGTCGTGTTCGCCTGAGGCGCGTCGTGTTAGCCTGAGGCGCGTCGTGTTCGATGATTTAATAGAGTAACGTCATTCATTTCGTCAAAGACGATGCGCCAAAGGTTACAACGTCGCAATCCTTGTCTGGAACTCCACTGGTCCTGACCTTGTGTGTAATGAAGACACCAGTAACACGTCAAGAAGAAGGGGCAAACTTTTCCCAGGCTAGAGAGAGCGTCTCTAGCTAATTTAATCTCTCTACGTATCTACCAATAACGGTGCCCGAGTATAGCATTTAAGCACGTATTCGTGCGTAAGTGATTCAACCTGATGCCGCAGTCGGGAGAAGGGGCAAACTTTTCCCAGACAAGAGTGAGCTTCTCTAATTTTAGCTCCTTCAGTATCTACCAATGACAAAGCCCGAGAATAACAATTAAGCAGGCATTCGTTGTAAGTTGTTCAACCTGTCGTTTCAGGGGGAGGGGGGTATACAGTTCAACTTTATGGACGTGTTGCCTGTTCGAGCAATTCACAACAACTTGTAAGAACAGTTCAAGCCAGGGTACACGTCAACGGAGAACATTTGAAAACGTTACTGCACACATGAAAACAAGGGGTGAATACTAGCAAATGTAAGTTCGAAGCAGATATGTACGCGTCGTGTTAGCCTGATGCACGTCATGTTATCCAGAGGCGCGTCGTGTTATCCTGAGGCGCGTTGTGTGACGTAAAGCCGGCGGCCCCGTGTATGAGGCAGCTTCGGGCGTAAGTCTCAAGCGTCAAACGTCGGCACGTAAAAGAACCCAACACACTTATCTCGAAGAGTAGGGGTGACCCGGCGTGCTTGGCCAAAAACGCGAGACGTGGCGAAGCCGCATTGCACTACCACTAACGATATGTACTTGAAAAAAAGCATTATGCTTCACCTCAATTTAGGATGACTGCTTTACTTACTTTTTACGAGATAACAAGATGGCGATGTTAGTTGGCCCTGATGTCTTTTTCTCGTTGCTAAGGCCTGAATAAATGCAAATGAACTTCAGAATAAGTACCTCTTGTCGATAACAATGACATTATCTCTGGTACTTTTTACATCTTCTTTGTATCTTTTGAATTTAGTGCAGGGATGATACTTTTCTCAATGGTTATTGCACCCCCCCCCCCCGTGTTTGCCGCTATTAAACGCTCTATATGCTATGAGGCTTAAAACATTAATTGAGTGGTGCATCACATCACAGTTCGGCGGGTGCAACCAAATATTTGGAGGGGTGACCAGAGACGATGAGATGCATTTGTCACCTCGTTTCTCTTGGTCGATATCAATTTCCAACGTAAAACAGGGAAAAGCAGGATTATGTGCCAGCGTTTCTTTGAAATACACCCAAATTATCTAGTTAATGTCCATAACAAAAACTACTTTACAAACGAATGGACTACACCACTTGAGAATGCGTCTTTGCGTGTTGGTGTGTGTGTGTGTGTGTGTGTGTGTGTGTATGTGTGTGTATGTATGTGTGTGTATGTGTGCGTCTGTTTATGTGTGTTTGTTTGTGTGTGTGTTTCTGTGAATGTGTGTGTTTCTGTGTATGTCTGTGTGTACGTGTGTGTACGTGTGTGTGTGTGTGTGTGTGTACGTGTGTGTGTGTGTGTGTGTGCGCGTGTGCTTGTGTCGCTGCATACACGTTTGTGTATGAGTGTGCGTTCGTCTTTGTGTGTGTGTTTATGTGGGTCTGTGTGTGTGTGTGCGTGTTTGTGCGTTTGTGTTTTTGGCTGTGCTTGCATGTTTGTGTATTGTTTCCGTTCGTCCTTTTGTTTGTGTTCGTGGGTGTTTGTATACGTACTACAGTGCGTGTGTTTTGTGTTTTTCTTTTTGAGGGGACCAAAACCTGAGCTACCTGCCTGCCTACAATTCGTAAATTGTTTGCTTCTGATTAACGTCTTTAATGAGTTCTGCAATTTGCTATTATATTAGCTAGCCAGAGAAGATGCTACTTGTTGACCTTCTAAGGCGGATTGGGCTCTAGGCTGCAGTGACATTGTGGATTGCTAGTATGTGTATGTATGAATGTATGTAGATGGCCACTAGCATAACTCAAGAAGGCCTGGATGGATTGTATTGATATTTGTTATATGGGTAGGTCTTGATATTTGTTACACGTATATAGCGTACGAGATATAATGTGATTAAGACATCACTCAAAGTATCGTTTTTATCATGCATAGCCACAGGTCCTCCGGTATGAGTGATGAGGAAAATTGTCGTATGAAGCCTAAAGTCACCTTGCGCTTTAGACGTGGTCGGAGGACCTGGCATCAAATGTACATTATGCATGCATTTCTTTTTTAGGCTGACGTCATACCTTTTCCGACCAGTGGCCGTGCATTCTAGCTATATATCTATTTCCAATCGAGATGAATATCATTATATTTGACTTAAAATAAAAATCAGGCCTCATTTGTATAAGTCATATAGAAATTGTCGTTAATTCATGTAATATGGGAATATATAAATAATGGTAAGTATTATTCAAATCAGTTACTGAAAATAAGACTTAGTGTAATTAGGAGTTTTCGTTTGTTGAACTGTCTATGTAGCTTAAGATATGTTGTTTATCTACTTCTTTTCCAGGCCAAGGGGCCAGTACGGGGCAGACACCTTGTATGATCCCCACTGTAATGGCCGAGTGCCCTCTATCGGACAGGAACTGTACTTCAGCAGGTTAAAACTATGTTGATTGATTCATATACTATACGTCACGCCATAGGCAACAATCAAAATATCTACTCAATGATAAAACACCAGAGCAGCATTTGGTCCTCAAACTGCAGTTTTATTGCCACCATACTAAATATCAATACATATGATAAGTTTATAAAAAAACGTTAGTAAATAGTTCTGTCCAGATAGTGCCATTTTGTCATGTTTCTCACAATATCCTTCCATATGTCAGCTTCTTCGCGGGTTCTTTTCTAGGTCTTATAGACCGCATCGGAACGTATAGACAATACACATTGATGACAACAATTCACGTTCAAATGAAGCCATTCATATTCTGCTAGTCCTTTACGCTATAAAGTGTTAGATAATCATGTTGTTTTAAACCTAAACTTCCCATACTAATCAACTTTGATGGTAAAAGTATAGATGTAATGCATGAATAGTGGAAGCTTTGTTAATGAGATATCGTCCAGCCAAAACTAGTGAAAGCAAGTCAAAGCAAGTGAAATTCTGTTCCAAGGAGGTCTCCGTTAGTAACATGTTATAAGCTAGTATAAAGTGCTCTTGATTGATTGATATTCTACAAGATAGGTTGAGCGTTCTGAATCACCAAGTATATATCTTATCTTTTACTGATTTTGGACTACTTAAAATGAAGAGCTAATCTAACTTTTGCTACCCCAAAGCATGTCACCCTTATTAGAAAAGTGTGCCAAGTTTGTATACATTTTCCCACCTCGTAGCAGTGTAGCTATTTGTCATATGATCATTTAAAGGAATCTTGATTCTTCAGAATAAGCAAAAAAATAATAATATAACACTTGTCAATGTAAGTACTATGTAGGAAGTGAAGAGTGTGTCCAGCTATATTTAGAGTATAAAATGGTATTTACGTGATATCCAATCATTGTCTCTTCTGACAATGTCTTAACATGAGTTTTTTTTTTCATTTGCTGTAAAGTCTTGGTGAAGTACTGTAGATTTCTGAGATAAACGTTTTGTTTGCAACCTTTCTATCACACATTTCAAAAATTGCTCTTTCCTCTGGGCAAATATTACTGTTTCCCTTCCTACAACGTACTACTACGAAGCAGTTTTTAGTATATAGGACCATTTTCTCCCTCAACCCACCATAAGTTTTTTTGTCTTTTTTTGGTACCAACAACAGGTCACGACCTCTCTCTATCCTTTTATCATCCCTCGATCTCGTCCTGTCTTATGGGAGTGCTGTGTGTTATGTTAAACACCTTAGAATGCGCTTACCAAAGTTTGTGTCACTCTGACCATTTAGTTTAGAAGGGGAAATGGTCACGTCAATGTTGTTATTACCTTCGTCGACGAAATGGTTTCGTCGACAAGGTTATTCGATGGTGCTTGTCTGTGTGTCTGTTAGTGAACAAAATAAGTCGAGAACGCCTGGATGGTTTGTTGTCGTAGTTGGTGTGTCGGTGTGTATGTGGGAAATCTCAAGATGATTAGATTTTGGGCGAAGTGTTTTGCATAATTGACGAGAAAAGTGTAAAAATGTGTTACATTGTATGCTGAAGTATGTGTACGTGCTGGCTGTGTTATTCCAAGGCGTCATGCATAGGGCAAGGGTCCTGAGGGGTCATATTGGAGGCAGGAAACGTCAGTTACACAAATTGGCTGTCAGCCAGCTGTTGGCATTGGTAAGGTAGTCTCCAAGCAGACGTATGGGTTGGCTATAGCAGGGGCAGGTTTTGCTTCAGACTTTGAAAGGGAATTACTCAAGAAGGGCTTGGTGGATGGTCATAAATTTTTGTAAGTACATAGCTTGAGTGCTGATGTACATGATTAGATACTTATTATGCAAATCAGTATCTAATTTGCATGATTAATGAGGAAAGTTTATACATCCATCAATTTCCATGATAGGACTCTCAAACATGTGACATATGTAACTAAGGAAGAGAGAAATATTAATAGATATCAGCTTTGCAAATGAGAACCTCATTGACATAATTAATGAGAAAAACTATAACTCGAGATGGTCTTGATGGATGGTCATGATTTTTGGTATGTAGATAGCTTACGTGATGCTTTGTATGATTGGATGATAATTATGCAAATCAAATTCTAACTCACATGATTAATGAGGCAATTTTAAAAATCTGCTGTGTTCCATGATATGACTATTCAAATATGTGACATTTGTAACTAAGGAAGAGAGGAATGTTGATAGATAGGAAATATGCAAATGTTGGCCTAATTAGCATAATCAATGAGAAACTACTATAATTCCATACTAGTAAATGACGGCAATTTCATACTTGTGGCATTAGGAAGTTGTGTGAATGTGAACACCTTGGAATCAAATTATGCTAATAAGGAGGGAGCTTATTTGCATAATTGATGATAAATGTTAGCATAACCTTCTTTGTTAAGCTCATAGTCATAACAAGGAGGTTTGGACAACTTATGTTATTTGGGTGAAGAGGGTCAACTGGTATGATTGATGATTGATGAAAAACACTCCTAATACGTCAGTCATAAAGGTCAAAATCATTTGACGAAGGTATGAGGTCGTAGAACTCTTGTTTGAGACTGTTGTAATGTTGACCAAGACTTTAATAACCCTTCTGTACATGTTCATTTTTATATGCATTTTATGGTCTAGATACCAGTCCTGTAGTATCTTGATACTACAGTACTGGTATCGTTGAAGGGCGTTGTGTTTTCTTTACCATTGCATCAAAGGACTCACGCGATAAGACCTGTAACTTCCGTAGATGACATCTCTAGTCCAAGACCTCAAACACTTACACGAATCTAAACAAACGTTTCCTTTTGTTTAAAAAAGAACGTCCCTTTCATCCTCACTGCTGTCAACACAGCTAACTAATCTATATGATATGCTTGAAAACATACACTGTATGTATTGTATTATCGTACCCCTGCAGTAGAGGTACTTAAGTATGCAGGAAAATAGCTGTCACCAGATGAACAGATCCCAGTTTAGAAAAGCAGAAATAAATACCATCATACTTTATAAGAGGAGGAGGGAGGAAGAGGACAATATCTGCAAGATTTGACAAATTAAAGTGATGAATTTAAAATGAGTTGCAAATACCGTTCGGAATTCTGTGCAAGAAGTACGCACAGACTAGTACTAGTAAAGAGTAAGGTAAACATGTGAAAAGTAAGGCACACCGAGTGGGTTTTCATTGGTCAGGTTCATCAGTTTGTAGAACTGATCTTCTTAACTCCAGCCTGCAATATAGAGTACAAACAACCATTAATAGTCAGACCATACTGCATAAGTGAGTATCACACAAAAAGATACTTTGTACAGACAAATTGAAAAAACACAATCTCCGGATCTTACTCACCAGTAAGTTACTCCTCAAAGTGGTCCATCCAATCCTCCATGGTTTCGTCCAGGAACTCACGTGCTGGAAAAATAATAATATATGTATATGATCTGCTTTTACTTTCGATACTCTTACCCATCTCTGTAAGCAAGGGTAGCTTTGAAATAACTGTATGAACTATGAATTACTATTATTTTAAACTCGTTTCTTCTGCAATCTCTATTATCTGTGCTTGACAGCAAAAACGCTGGGAGTCTGTATTTCAAGGGGACCTGATATTTTTATACCCAATCCTTTTTGTAGATAAACGATATTTACCGGTTTCCTCCTTCTCCTCCTGTTTCGGACAGTCCCACAATCCGTCTTGGTTCTTGATGGGTTGTTGTTTTCCATCCGTCCCACAGTCCACCTTGTAGCAAATCTCTTCACCAATGTCACACATGCAGTTGTGTTCATCCTCATCCGGTGATACCCAGCTCTCTCCCTCCTGTGTGGACACATCAATACGTTTGTGTATACACTACCATACATACTTACATAGACATACAGTACATTAAAAACTCCTATAATCGACAGAACAACGGCAAAGACTTTGGCCTAGGAGTTGGCAACGGTGAGTCGCAAGGGTTTGTATGGTTATGACAACATTGCACAGACATGGATTTAAATCAAAAACAAGAAAACAAAACAACAAACTGATTTTTGATGTTTACTCTCCAATGGATGTGCTTCTTTTAACTTTACTTACTGCCTTACAGTAGTGTACACACTAACCTTATGTGTTCCACAGCCGGTACCACGTAGTTCAGGTGTCCTCTTACTGTATATGTTACCTGTAAAAAATTATAATGGCAATGTCTGTAAGTCTCTCTTTCTATACATCTATCTCACTCTCATCACTCTCTCTGTCTCTATTTCTCACATCTAGTCGACTTTAAAAGAGTGATAATGTTTGGAACAAAAGGTAAAGGTTTTATTTTACATACGTACCTGCATAGACTTCGAGTTCACAGACTGTCAGGATACGGCTGTTGCCAGGCAGGCGGATCCCCACGTATCGTCCTCTCAGTCCGTTGCAGTTGATGGCATCCATGTTCTTTTCGTGACTAAGGGGGATAGAATGATGGCCGCCACAGCGTGGGTTATGGTCTACATGTTCATCGTTTCCGATGTGGATGGTATAGGGGTTGATTCGCTCTCTGCAACAGTCCCCGCGATTGACGATGACCACCCACTGGACTGTTGTAGGCTTGCCGAGGTCGACTTGCAACCAAGGGTTGGACTGTGCCGGAGTGGCAGTGCAGCACCGGTTATCCCAGTGCCTGGCCCTGCAACCATCAGTCGCTCGGGAGGCATACCCGCCGTGACCGACAGCCGACTGGACAGTTGGTTTTCCCAGCGCTAAGTTTGGAGCTTCACGAGAATGAAAGAAGACTGTTATTAATAGCAAACTGTATCGTCTCCATCCTCGTTTTGGTGCATAACCCCGAGCTGACCCCGGGAAATTAAAAATGGCCGCCGTATTTTACATCACAAGCTATCTGCCACAAAAAATCAAGACCATAGCACATCCAGGTCAAGAGATACAAAAATGGAATTTCTGCGGCAGTACCAAGGTCACATACCAGGGGGCCCAAAATCGACCTTGAATTACGGCTTCACAACACCCGCCCACATACCAAATATTATCGTGATCCATCAAGAGGTTCTTGAGTTATGCTGACTTCAGTAGTTCGGAAACACAAACAAACAAAGAGACAAACAAACAAACAAAGAGACAAACAGACACACAGACACACAGACATACCCAAAACTATATCTCTATTTTTCATGGAGATAGTAATGTTTGTCTAGTCTCACCTGCATAAACCTCGACTTCGCACAGCGATATGATTCGATGCTTCCCCGGCAGTCTGATGAACACGTACCGGCCCCTCAACCCGCCGCAGTGGACAACTTTCTCGTTAACACTCGGTGGGTAGTAGTGGTGCCCACCACACATGCGGTTCCTAGTCGCGATCGTGTGCGGGTGAGTGCTGGTCCCAACGAGGACATCGAAGGGTGTGAGCCAATCTGTGCAGCAGTCTTGACGCCCGATAACGGAAACGTGGTCGACTGTGACCGACTTTCCCAAGTCGACATACCACCATGGGTCGTCTTCTGCCTCTGTATGTATGCAGGAAGCGGAATTCCAGTGCGTTCTTCTGTTTCCGTCGACAGCTCGCCCGGCGGTTCCGCCATGGCCAACACTAGACTGAAACGCCGCTCTTCCAAGTGCAATGTTTAGGTTAGTAGGCAAAGCGTAACCTGAAAGAAACGTTTTGATGTTACGTACAAAGGAATGATAATGTACCTATATATAACTGATGAATTATATGAACTGAACTGATGAATTGAACTCTCTGTGACTGAACTGATGAATTATATATATATATATATATATATATATAATTCATCAGTTCAGTCACAGAGAATGAGAGAGAAAGAAAGTGAGAGAGAGACAAAGAGAGAGAGAGACAGACAGAGAGAGAGAGAGAGAGAGAGAGAGAGAGAGAGAGACAGAGACAGAGACAGAGAGAGAAAGAGACAGAAACAGAGACAGAGAGACGCGCACATACATACCCGGTCTTCCTTGTCCCGGTCTGTTTTGGCCTGAAAATAAGGTCAGTGAAAACGGTTAACTTTCGATCGTACGTACCAACGTACTGAATCATCAGTTCACTTTATTCCTAGGATATGATAAGCTATAGCTGCTATCAAAAAGAAATGTATGTAGTTGAGGCTCTTAACAACTTTAAGAGAGACAGGGAGAGACGCACGTACATACCCGGTCTTCCCGGTCTGTTTGGGCCTGAAAATAAGTATAGTAAAAACGGTTCAATTTCAATAGTCCGTACCAAGGCCAATATATGCAAGCCAGGAATACACTTTAATGAATAAATGCAAAATGATTGATGCATGTCCTTCTGTTTCTTTTTGTGCCCGCATTGGTCCTCGGCCTGGTATGGTTGAAATAGAGCAAAACTGATATGAATAAAATTCATATGTATATATTTGCATGGTAGTTACTGAGTCAAATGATTCTATACTGTATTTATGCATTGTATTGTATCGCATTAACTATGTATGTATTATAATAGTGTAATGATCTTACTAAACTACGCACAAAAAGTTCGGAAACTTAACTTTGGTTGATCATATCTCCGTTGTTTTTTCACCAATTTTGATGCCTCATATATCATTATAAAGCTTGTGTGATTCCCTTTTCTATGATAACAAACTTATTGTGATTGAAAACCCACGGAACAAGTACCAGGACTAATAACATGAGTGGGTCACAGAGAAAAAGTGCCCAAAATTCCCTATTGGTGTCATACGGGCGCTGTGACATCCTATTGGTATGGGCGCGGATGATGATTCAATATATGGTTTCCTCAGGTTCTAAGATTATTTTTAGAACACAGACCATCCAAGGTTACTTCTAGCACACAGGACATCCAAGGTTAGTTTTAGCACATCGAAGATCCAATTGTTTACACCACAGCATTTGGTGGTGGCAGCGTCATGGTATGGGGGAGGCATTACCTCCAGGGGAAAGACAAGACTTGTCATTGTACCAGGAACCCTCAATGCAGAAAGATATCGTGACACAGTACTTGATCCGGTGGCCATCCCTTTCCTTCATAACATGGGGCCGAATGCCTTGCTGCAAGATGATAACGCCCGCCCACACCGAGGAGGGATAATCGCCGACCATCTCCAGCATGCAGGTGTAGAGAGGATGGAGTGGCCCTCTAAGAGCCCGGACCTGGACCCAATCGAACATCTATGGGATCAGCTTGGGCGAGCTGTCCGTGCAAGAGTGACCGAGAGAACAACGCTAGCTGACCTATGACGACTGCTGGTGGAGGAATGGGACGCTATCCAACAGCATCGCATTGCGCGACAGGTGACGAGTATGAGGAAGAGGTGCCGTGCTGTAGTGACAGCGCGTGGCTGGGCCACCCGTTACTAAGATTCCTTGCTAACCCGTTACTAAGATACAGATTGTTGGTTTTGAAAAAGAATTTAGCTTTCATGAATATGTCTTTTTTTATTCTTGTTGATTTTTCACAATATCCTCGTACAGAAGTCAATATCAACAGAAGAATATGTACGGAATAGCATGTTTGACTATATAGTAAGGTAATCTGGGCAATTTATTTCTTCGACCCACTCACTTTAGCAGGCCTGATGCTCGTTTCATGAACTTGCAATCACAATAAGTTTGGTATCATTGGAAAGGAAATCAAAAAAGCTTTTAAATGATATGTAATACATTGAAATCGGTAAAAAAATAACGGAAATATGATCGACCAAAGTTAAGTTTCCGAACTTTTTGTGCGTAGTTTATATGTTTGTCTGTATTTGTGGGTCAGCCGTTACCAGCGAAAGCTGCCTAGGCTGATCCAGTGTAATGACTTGTCTTTCATTGTCAATAAATACAAATACAAATAAAATTCATCCATTCCTCTGAATTTTCAGACCTTTAATATGCTTCTTTGCAAGAAGCTTAACGAAAGAGTTATAAGGTGAATATGTTTTAGACCATTAACTTATTATCCTCAGTTTATAATCATAGAGTGCACACTCACCATGGTTTATTACTATATTGATGTCATGTTGACCGTGTCGTTTCTCTGGGGGAAGAAGGACCATGTCATCATCACCGACGTTGTTGTCTTCGGCCAACACCTCTTCCTCCACCAAATCTGTGTTAAGAAGATAAGACAATATATAATCAGATAATTGTATTGCAAACAAAGGTACACTGGAAAGAAACACAAGTCAAGTAGCAAGCTCTATACTGAAATACGCGAAAAGATGCAGTTTTACTCCACAATATAATATATAGCCAACCAAGAAAGAATATTTCGTTTCAATTGGTTAACAGCTGAAACTCCATTGATGTCTTTCTCTTTCGAATTCCTCTTTTTACATGTTCTTTTTATATTATGATACAATGGTACAGGCAGCATTTTTGACATGAAATACATGAGTATGCGATTATTGTGAAACCCTGTTTACTAACAGAAACTCCTCAAAAGGAGAATAAAACACTACCTTCAAGTTCTCTAAGCAGATGTTCAGCTTGGTCGATGTCAGATGAAGAATCTTCATCATTCCCCTGTTGGTCCTGCCATTCGCCGGTGGCTTGTAGTGAAAAATGAGTTAAAGGATCAGATTTCAACTTATGTCATCATAGACGCACTTGAAACTACTCGATTATTTTAAGTCGTAATCTAATCATTTGGCACGACTTTAACCGTACTCTAGCATAAGCCGTTCAGGCGTTATTCGACATGAAAGTTGGCACTGGCCTCAAAAGCCACCTCCTCCCGTCTGAATAGGGTTTAATATACATAAATAGCTGTATCATACAAACGGTAGATGTTCATTTTCTTTATTCCTCTCTATATCATAGAATGTTTACCTGGAAACACGGCTACGGTCAGGAACGTCAGTGCCAGGACAAGCGCAAAGTGACTGGTCATCTTCAGCTTTAGTCGTGTCCAGTGCCTCTGTATGTAAGACAAAACATTCAGCGGGTTACACTGTGGATGGTGTCTTTGCAACGTTTACGTAGCGATATAGCGAAATTTAGGCTTTCCATATATCATCGTTATTATATCGATTATGTTTCAATACCTTCCAACTAATGGAGGAAGATGGCCAATACTTTATATGTACAAGACTGCAACAAAATCTAAAAGAGGATAAAGTTGGAACAACGTAAGTGGGTCGGTATAGTTTGTATTAACAATGAGTTAACAAGTAAGTAAGTAAAGTTTATTGCACAACAAATGTAACAGGTACAATGTATGGCAAGTTCGTAGGCAGTACAAAATGTCAATACATATATGTCTTTGCTTATTAACAATGCTATTGAATACTACAAAACTTAAGTCTAAACACTACGGTATACAATAAGAGTAATACAGAATACATATGTGGAACTATGTTACATGATACACAGGAAACATCAATTGCTTGCGTCAGATATTAATCGATTTCTTTTGAGAAAACAGGTAGATATGTATTGGCCTATGTACAAGGAAATTGCGTCAGGACATGATATAAGTAAATTGAACGTTTCTGAGCTTCTCTTAGATAGTAAAGTTATATTTGAATTGCGGGTGATAACATTCATAAGTGTCTGTCTTTCTTCAATATACGTGGGACATGTTAACAGAAAGTGGAATTCATCTTCAACAGTATGTTTGCAGGTAGGACATCGTCTCTGAGTACAATGAGTAATGAGCAGTGAACGCGTTCGCATTAAAATGAATCGGAATAGAATGATCGGAATGTAGCACACCTAGCTCATAATAGACGTAGAGGGGATTAAGATTTGTAAGGGTCGTAACTCAGGATTAATTGGCCTGTCAATTAAGGTTACGTTGAACAATTGACCGTCCTAACATCCGTGAGGCAACAGTCAGTCCTTTTGATTTGGACCCCTTGGTATCCAGTTGTGAAGCAACGTCTGTTTTTTTTTCTTACTTTCGAGCTTTTCAATTCAAAGTTGGACCCAACAATCTGTGACAATTATACATGCATGAATGAACTACTGTAAATCACTTTACTATAGCGGCAGGAAAATATAGCAGTTGGGGGAAAATAGAGTAGGTCATGGCACTTAATTTTAACGATGGAAGCAAACATTACTGTCTCAAATATTAGTGATCAAATATTTGCGATGATGAAATTTTAACGGTTAACTAGTGACTGTTAAATTACTTGTAGCTAAAATTAAGTTACAGCTAACAAATGAAGAATTACAGTATTCTACTGAATACAGTGTTCATCTTTCCAGAAACTGGACTTGACAGAACATAATAACATTAAATTCCATCCACGACTTCTCGAATTATGCTGTTAACAAACGCACAACCACACAACAGACACAAACATAGACGTTTTGGAAAAGTTAATACAAAGAAGATTGGACAAAGAGGGGACAGTGACCAAATAGGGATTTGGTGTCATGTTGTTTTTGCAGGTGACGCCCTTTCAAGACGTTGAGAGAATAAAACGTAGCAAGAGTGAAGTTTTCCTAGACTAGAGACAGTGTCTGCAATTGTAGCTCGCAAAATATCTACAAATAACAGTTCTGGATTGCTACAATTAAATGTATTTAGATTTACCACATTTGTGGTAGGATTGACATGACATGTGCCTGCTATCACCTTTTCAAGATGCCAACCCAGACCAGACTGTACGTTTTGATCCACACACACCGGGAAGGACCCCTACTCTTTTAGATAAGTGTGACGTGTTCTTTAATCTGCTCGAGGTGTGGCTCTCCTCAAACACGGGACCTCCATCTAACGTCTTATCCGAGGGACGTCCCTAACCGAAGCTAGGTACTCATTTTCACCTGAGTGAGGTGAGGAAAGTCAACGTGAACGGGACAAATCAGGAAACCGGATTTGAACCCAGGACCTCTGGGTTCTGGGCCAAACACCCTGCAACTGCGCCACCGCGACGCCACTAAAAACGTGTTCAAACTTTTGTTTCTAAAGAAGTTTAGGGACAGTGTCGTAGTTCCGTTCGTTGGACCCCTTGCATGATATGAACACCTATTGAAGCTGTCAGCATATGGGAACGTCTTGTCAAGATCATGAAATGCTAGATTCTCCCATCGTGATTAAACTAATTGTAATACGTTAACATTAAAAATAAGTTTAAGGTATACGTGTATAGTTTTTTCCCAATGTTACACCATGTGGCTATGACACTTTGATAATTACTCGGAACAGTGCCCGGTTAACGTCACAACAATGAAACACATAGGTTAGCCGTTCAACCTGTTGTTTCCACTGAGGAAGAGGGTGGGACCGTGTCACAGTTAGCCTGGATGCCCGATTCCCGACCTCTATTGTCTATCGTCGCAGAGTCTGACTCGGGGGGAGCGAGGAGGGGCTGTAACAGTTGTAGAATTTCCGTCGGGTCATGTCAGCCCTGGAGCCGAGCAGCTTGTCTCTGTGTGCCCTGGAATCAGTCTGATATCCAGGCTATGTGACGCGGCTTTTAGCTGAGGCGGAGCTTTGAGTTCCACTATATACTCCAAATCTAATGCGAGAGCACTAATAAAAATACCGTGAAATGGAAAAATTGTCAATATACAATAAAAAACGCTTTTTTGCAAAGCCTATTTGTCAGCTCAATTACCCGGCTTTGTCGATTACGAGGTGTTAAGCTCAAACTGACCCGACTGAAACTACGAGGGTGGGGGATGGACAGTACATCAAACGCAATGATACAAATAATACAAACAGTCATATCTAACCGTTTTAACCATTTTGTATCTGCAAAATACTCAATGTTACACTTATTTCACTCCACAGGCTAGAAGAAAAACTAGCCTCTGTAGGCTTATCCGGCTATCCAGTTGTTTTCAGCTGAGTCACTTTCAGCAACAGATAATTAGGAATTTCTATTACACTCATGATCAGATATAGAATGAATAGAATGTAGCACACCCATCTGTACAATCTTTTCGTGTCTTTGCCCAGAATACAAGGCCTACCACGTTGAACAATGAACCTGTCCGTCATAGAATCCGTAGGGCCACTGTCAGTCCTTTTGATAAGGACCCCCTTGGTGTCCCTTTGTAAAGCTTTTTTTTTTACCTTCAAGCTTTTCAATTCAAATTGGTGACAATAACACATGCCTAAATAGACAAAGAGAGGACAATGACCAAAGAGATATTTGGTGTCATGTTGTTTTTGCAGGTGAATGCTAGAGAGAGTGTCTGCAATTATAGCTCGCTAAATATCTATCGATCGCTACAATTGAATTTATTCAGATTCACCACATTTGTGGAAAACTTGACATGATTATCACCTTTTCAAGATGTCAACCCAGACAACTCACACTGGGAAGGACCCTTACTCTTTCTGTGTGGTGGGTTCTTTAACGTGCGCTCGAGATGTGGCTCTAGATCTCCTCAAACGCGTGACCTCTATTTACGTCAAAATATCCTATCCGATAGACGGCCCTAACCGAAGCTACATGTAGGTGCTCCTTTTCACCCTCATTTTCACGAGAAAAGTCGTGTAAAGTGCATTTCCGAAGGGCACAACGTCAACGGGAAAAATCAGGAAACCCCGGATTTGAACCCAGGACCTCTGGGCCAAACACCCTGCTACCGGGCCACCGACATGCCACTAAAAATGTATTCAACTCGCTGTTTCTAAAGAAGGGGAGGGCAGTGTCGCAGTTCCATTCGCTGGGCCGGTGAACAATGAACGTATCTGTCTTAAAATGAATCGGAATAGAACCGGAATAGAACGATCGGAATGTAGCACACATAATCAATAATGATGTGGAGGGGATTGACATGTCTTCGGGTCGTTACCCAGGATGAAAGGGCCTGGGTGGAGAACCGTGAAAGGCCCCTTACAAGTTAGGGCATGATATGAACACCTATTGAACCTGTCAGCATACGAGAACGTCTTGTCAAGATAGGACATCAAATGCTAGCTTCTCCCGTCGTAAAGCTAATAATAATACGTTCGAGAAACTTTAGAAGCTAGGGGGCCCAAACCTACACCAATTCTTCATTACCTGACAAGCTATCTGCCACAAAAAAATCAAGACCATAGCACATCCAGGTCAAAAAAGATACAAAAACGGAAGTTCTCCTGCAGTACCAAGGTCACATACCAGGGGACCAAAATCGACCTTGAATTTCGGCTTCCCAACATCCGCCCACATCCCAAATATCATCGTAATCCATCAAGAGGTTCTTGAGTTATGCTGACTACAGTAGTGCGGAACACAGACACACAGACACACACACACACAGACAAAACTATATCTCCATTTTTCATGGAGATAATAAGTTAAGGATTACGTGTGTAATACTGTTGTTGACTTTTGTCCATGTCACACCAGGTGGTAATTGATAATTATTCGGGATAGTGCTCGGTTACAACAATGAATCACACAGGTGAGCCGTTCGACCTGTTGTTTCCACTGAGGAAGAGGGTGGGGCAGTGTCACAGTTAGGCTGTGGATGCCCGATCCCAGCCTCTATTGTCTATCGTCACTCGCAGAGACTAACTCGGGTGGGTTGGGCGTTGGGGGCTGTTGTAGAATTTCCTTGGGGGCATGTCAACCCTGGAGCCGAGGAGCTTGGCTCTGTAGGCCCTGGAATCAGTCTGGTAAGTGTCTCCGCGTCCGCTGCTTGAAGCTGAGACGTAGCTTTGACTCCGACAAATTCGAGGGGCATGCCGGTCCACTTTGATTACGCACATCAGGACACCTTTCTCTGAGCTATGTCCAGATCCGCCGTCCACTCTAGCCTCCTTTCCAGGCGTCCCGGGCCTTTTGTGGGGAGCGCTGATTCGCGATATTCAATTTATCGAGACCAGGTTCTTTTACTGGGGGACCGTATCTGCTTGGGGGACCATATACGTATCTGCTCGGGGACCGTATTCTGCCGCATCCGGTCCCCCATGCAGATACGGTCCCCCCAGCCAAAGTCACCTGGTCCCGATAAATTGAAAATGGCAAATGAGCGTTCCCCCAAAAAATAAACGCCGGCGCCGCCCGGGAGGCATGCAAAGGAGACTAGCTTTTAAGGCTGAATGGCCCGGCCTGTCTACCAAGTTCTGTTATCAACTTCACTTCACTATCAGTTCTGCTCTGTTATATACATGAGTCATTTTGAAGGAAACATTATTATTTAATCAATCTCTAGTTCACTCATGATCAGGTATAGAATTAAGGGAATGCAGCACACCCCTTTGTACAAATTTCTTCCTGTCGTTACCCAGACTAAAAGCGCCTGTCATGGTGAATGGTGCATGAACTATGAACATGTCTCTTAAAATTCACCGTCAGCTTTTTTGGTTAGGACGCCCTTGGCTGTATTACTGTTATAAAACAGCATTTTTGTTTTTACTTTCCACCTATATTCAATTCAAATGACTGCATGACCCGATAATCGGTGACGATTATACATGCCTGAAAGAACAATTCTACAGAGGACCTTTGTTTCCCATCGTAATCCATCCAGAGGTTAATGAGTTATGCTGACTACAATAGGCCAGAAACACAAACAAACACAAACAAACAAACAACCAAACAAACAGACACATATAAAGACAGACACACGGACACGCCAAAAGCAATATCTCCATTTTACATAGATATAACAACATTTGGTACATCTTTAAAAAAATTAGCCTTGACAGAACATAATATCATAAAGATCCCTCCACAAATTCTCGAGTTATGCTGCTCGCAGAAACACAGCTATTAACGTAACCTTCTTGGCAACTGTGATAAGAAGATTGAAAGAAGAAGAGAGAGCGACCAAAGTCCCTCAGGCAGTGCCGAGACACAAACCCATGGGCCAACATTCTTTCAGAAGGGAGAGGAGCTGCACCTTTTACGGTTAATTTACCAGCCTGAGGATAACAGATATCTACATAAAAACTCCGACAAATAAGAGAATATCTGTGTTGTTTTTACCACTACAGAGCTATTTTTCGACAAAGTATAGTGCTAGCAGCTACTAGAATCTTAGAACATATTAAATCATGACAGAAGCAGTTTTACGCCTTGACCTTAGCTAGTTAATGGGGGGGGGGCTATTTTGACAATGTCGGATTCACCTTACCAGAAACGAGACTTGACAGAGAAAATTAGTGTCTCACGAAACTCTTGTTGGTATACGTTTCGCTGTCCAGTCTCAGGAGACGATTAAAGGGCTATATGTAACGTTGGGTAACAAAAATTCGTGGGGTACTTAAATTCGGGATTTTTCGAAAACGGGGTATTTAGGGATATGTGCTAGATGCAACATCAGTAATACCACTAGAAATGCAAACTTGACAGGCTAACACATTCAGAACACTGCCTGAAAAGCTTTGATAACCATGCATTAGAAGTTGGCGACGTCAAAAACTCTCCGTCCCTTATTGACAGAGTCTGGGGGCTTCGTGGGAGACTCACACTGCACGGTTGTTCGCTGGTTTATAAGACAAATGTCACATCTCCTGCCTGCTAAACACAATTATTTACAAGACAACTTATTACAATCTCTTTTGCTAACCTGCAACTGGATTCTAAGTGTGGTCAATCATCAAAACTCCTCTTTGTTGCTACAACCTACGGCACGTGTATTTTCCCGCCGCCATATTGTTACCCAGAATCATGTCGTCAAGCAGACGACAAAAGGTTTGTGAGGAACACTTTTTTGTCTAAATGTTGCGTGTGATAGTGGACTGAAGACGATATTTTCCTCGAAGTTTGCTCCTAACACAACAAGGAACACATGGACATAGTAGTATAACCATTGCTACGGCATCCAGCTAACTTGCCATGAATAATGTACACGTTGCCATGACGGTGGGGATCGACTTTGAGTGACGTTCAACCCACTCAACAAACGGGATGTTAGCAAAGGCCTGATGTGTGCGGTGCGGCCGTTTTTTCGTGTATTTTTTTTACTTGGACACGTCTATATCCATAGCACTCTCCTCAAGCCAAGGATGGAACGAATAGCTGCTGTATAAAATGTGATTAGCGGTAAGATATTCAAGACGAATCTTCTCTCCCGAATTAATGTGCCCCCTGTCCGACAACACTGTCATTGTGCGTGCGGCGGACGGTAGTTTCAAGTTGAAATATTATGGTGTCAGCACGACTAGAGACAAAATCTACCATATATATGATTAGTGCAAAGATAGTACATGATAGTGACAGAATAATAGAAAAAAAGGATGGTTTATTGTTCTGCTAGATTGATTTCAGTCAACCATTATCGGAAAAATCCCGAATTTATGTTACCCAACGTTACCGTGACAATTTGTGCAACCAAGAGTCACTAGCCGACTTTTAGCCAACAGTATCGGGATTTCCAGCCAAGTGTGCTGAGTGATTATCACACACACACACACACACACACACACACACACACACACACACACACACACACACACACACACACACACACACACACACACACACACACACACACACACACACACACCTACACACACACACAAGCAATGTAATATGTATGGGATAATTTCAACTCTAAATACGGGTTAAAAACATTCGGCGTTTGAAAGAAGTACAGACACCCGTCACAATAGCAAAAGCTCACTTACACTGCTTTAGGTTTCTTCAGTAAGCGATCATGCATGGCGAGGCTGTGTACTGTGGAAAAGTGTGCTGTTATGCGCACCCCAATCGTAATAATGGGCGCTATGCGTCCTGTTCTTAGGGGAAACCACCATCTTCCTCTACCAAAACAACAGAGAACCACGTCCCAGAGTTATCAACCGTACGTGTAAGGTCCCGGAAATGAAATAAAGGGTAAAAGGTATTAAAAAATGAAAATCTGACTCACGTTTGCTTCATTCACTACAGACGATCACCAGACGGTAGAAGCGCGCCTTGTGAAAACCACTCTTCCCAGACTAGAGAGAGCGTCTTTAATTGTGGCTCCCTGGGCTACCAATGACAATGCTTGATGACAACCGTGGATCATAGGTATGTCGTTCAACCTGTTGTTTCAAAAGAAGGGGGAGGGACAGTGTCGTAGTTCAATTCTTTGGGATCGTCACCAGTTAGGGCATGACCACCTATTGACCCTGCTGTCAGAAGACGAGAACGTAATGTTGATATATATAGGACACCAAAATGTAGATTTTTCTATCCTAAAATATTCGAAAACTTTTCTATCCTAAAATATTCGAAAACCACGTGTTTTTTTCTCGTCTTCACCTCGGCGCGGTGCAAGCACTGGGGAACCTTTTCTCAGGCTAGAGACTGTGCGGATGTAGCTCCCTAAGTATGTATCAATGACAGCGCTAGAGTAGAACCTGAGTAAAACAATAAAATGTGTAAGCTACGCGTGTGAGAGTGTGTGTTGTGTGTGTGTGTGACAAACCCTTCACCCTTCTCTTCTGTTTGTCATTTTGTTTGCTTGAGCTTTCTGAAGAATTTATGTCTTTCAAATTTTGGCAGTAATCGGGCTTAAAACTGCTGCGCGTCAACCTAACACAAAACACACCCCGAAATAGCCCGGAGGAGGCTGACTCCGATTAGTACTTGTTATGTCACGGGCTGTAAACACGAACAATCTTAACCGTATGTTTTAGTGTTGCAGGGCGATAGGTAACTTTGATTGATGGGTGAGACCTGTGCTTGAAAGCTTGCTGGCACTTGTGTTAGGTGTGAACCCATCATGGACGTTCTTGTTAATAACAATTGTTTTAGATTTACCGCCCCTTTTTTACAGTAGTAAGTTAGTTCTCCCGACAAAACGTAGTCCCACGTCCCAAAGGCAGGAGCCAAGGGTAGCCTGTCTGTAGGAACACACAGGACAGTCTGGATTACCGTCATGGGAGGATATCGATCCTGTATTCGAAGTCAGGCTAGGTCTAGAGGCCTAGAGAAGATGTCCAGAGATATGTTTTTCTGTTTAGCCCACCATCTGAAGTTGCAATAAGAACACCGAAAGTTGTGGTGTTCATCTTACGACAATTTTACGAGTTACGGCAGTCGTTTAAGGCTGCCAGTATACTTGCAAATTTGCCTAAGGCTATTGGCAGGATCATCCTGTCAGCAGTAGAAATTTTTGCACTGCTGACAGGATCATTCTGTCAGCAGTAGAAAAAAATGCAATGCTGACAGGACGATCCTGTCAGCAGTAGAAAAATTGCACTGCTGACAGGACGATCCTGTCAGCAGTGGAAAAATCTGCACTGCTGACAGGATCGTCCTGTCAGCAGTGCAATTTTAAGAAGTACAATTTTTCTACTGCTGACAGGATGATCCTGTCAGTAGTGCAAATTTTTCTACTACTGACAGGATGATCCTGCCAATAGCCTTTAGGCTCTAACAAAACCATCTGGCAATGCAGTTTTAGATTTTCCCGCAAGGTGACCTCAATATCACAACAACACAGACAACTTGCGGTTTTCTTTTTACGACAGTCTTGACGAGTTACGGCAGTTGTAAGGTTGCTTGTGTACCTGCAAATGTCTAGGTTTGGGCGCATCTTAATTCCTCTGGGACACGTTGCCAGGAGTAACTTTGCAGGTAAATTTTTAGATCATGAAAATTAACAAGTGAAGAACGTTTTGTTTATGTGATCCATTTAAAACAACATTTAAAGCCGTGTAATATTTAACGTATATCGTCCACCTATCAGAAAGGGGGAGGGCACAACTTTTATCATATTATATATAACGTTATAGGTTGTCTTAGTTGGAAACATGCAATTATAAGACGTTTTACATAGAGTTAAGGTATCGTTACCACATATATTAGTTCCCTTTTCCGTGCAAGCGGCTCTGTTACCTTGATTTGTAATGTAACGTTATACGATACCGAAAGTTTGATAAGATTTTGTAACACAAACAGCATTTTAAGCGTTGGACGGACCGGGTCACCTGGTGACCCAGGCGTGACCCGACGTCAGCGTGACCACGCCCCTGACCACTGATGTAGCCCGGTCCCCTGAAAGTGCGAATTCGAAATGGACGAAATGGAACGAAATGGAACATATGTATATGAAATGAAATACCAGTAGATAGCGAAATATAAGGAACGTTGTAACATTCACAGTAGACCGAAACAGGAAGCAAATACATAATATAACATGTTTTATTTCTTGAATCTATTTGATAATATTAAATACAGCGTTTCTGCCGCGTTTGTGTGGTTAGATTCTTCCCTGAAAATCCGGAGCGCCGCGTGCAAAAGAGCTTGGCCGCTCTTCCTTTGTGTTTTAATACCAACTATCTGCAAATGAACTGAACTGAGTATCGAAGTAAGGACTAGATTATGCAGAAGTTGGTGGTAACATTGCATCTCATACTTCGCCAAGAGGGCATAAGGCAAGCGTAATTTCATTATTTATACAACGTTCCTTATATTTCGCTACCTACTGGTATTTCATAATCTTACATATGTTTTATTTCGTTCCATTTCATTCCATTTCGTTCCATTTCGTTCCCTTTCGCACTTTCGGGGAACCCTGTAGCCACGCCTTCTGAAAAGACTATAAAGGTAGCGGTGTGCCGCCTGTAAGACAGTTAGGGTCAGCGAGGATACCATCTTCCTGTCTTATGATTACATGTAGTACAGGCTTTGGTTAGCGTCTGTGACCACCATCAACTGCAACTTGTAAGTATCTTGTTTGGTGACAGTGTTCCGTAAGTATTTGTCATTGTGACCAGAGATTGCAAAGTAGAAGTGCCAAATTCTTAACTGTTACACTAGATCATTACTCTTAGTCTACAGAAGTTTGATTTAAAAATTATCATATCATGTTATATCACATCAATTGTATGACTTAGCAACTTGCAGATACAAGAAAAGATGTAAACAACTTAGAAATGATCTGAAAAGAAGTGTTTTGGTAACTTTGTTGTTAAACCATTAGGATGACTTGCAGTTTTTTGTGTTTACATAAGCCACTGCATTGTCTAGGGTTTGGTGAATCCAAGGAGGTTATATAACCTCCTTGGTGAATCTAAAAGGTCTGGGTTCGAATCCCTAGGCCTAACTGAGGTCCCAATGCTCACTGGCCTTGGGAAAAGCACTTTACACCGGTTTCCTAACTCTACTAAGGTGAAATTGTGTACAATATTACTTCATCTAAGGGACGTCCTCTTGGATGGGGTCCAAAACCGAAGGCCCAATGTTTGAGGAGGGCCGCACCTTGCAAATTGAGTACATTAAAAGAACCCGCCTACATTTGGATAGGGATATGCTCTTGTGTAAGTGGATCAAAACTATCACTTGTCAATCTGGTCTTATGCAAAAACAAGACAATATAGAATTCGAACTGCACAGTAGTTTGGAAATCAATATAGGAACTGCAAACTTAGATTTTCTTACAAAACAGCAAATTTTGGGGATGGCCCTGTTAGTTTCAGACAGAAGGTACTCTCATCTCCCAAATAAACGTACCGGTACGTTTATTTTTTTCGGCCTCAAAATCCACCCAGTACGTTCTTATTTTGGACAGTACGTTTATTATTTTTTTGAAAATTCATTGGGGCTTTGCTTACCAGAGATCCCTCTTATATCAAAAGTTTAGTTTTTTTCCCATATTTCCCCTGTATTTTTGCTCCTAATTCGCTATTTTTCGACCAAATGACGTGGATTTCCCCGCCGCTACAATGACCCGGCATTTGTGAAATCCTGGCGGTACTAACATATCGGTCGATCTCGTTACAACGTAAACGTCGTTATTAGGAGAAAACAAGACGGCACACTGAAGTTTTGAAATGTATTTTTCATATAAACAACTTTGACAGTCTCTGTTTACATCGTAAACAAAAGCACGATGATCAGAAAAAAATTACAAGTAACGTTTACGTTATATGCCAGCGGCGCACAGTGTTTCAAGTACGCATGTAATTACTCTACTCACGTGAGATACAGCCTTTCCCAAAAACTTTGAAAATCCAAAAACAACATCACGTAAAAATTGTGTCTTAGCATTAAAAACTGTATAATCACTTCCAAAATAAACCAAAACGTTTCAATCCTACCGCAAACATGAACATTTACTCCTTCGAAAATCGCCACAGTAAAGACGCACGGACTGTCACTGCTATGCGTGGGAATGTTTCTCTTGCATGGAAGAGCTCACCTCGAAGAAGGGGAAACAACTTTTTTTATCTACAAATAAAACTCCTTTGCCTTTGTCAAAAATGTGTTTTGCATTTTTACAAACAGAATTTCAATATCAAAGTCTATATATAAAATTGAATTGCAATATAGTCACCTTTTTAGCACTTAAAAATGCTTTTAAAAAGATCACTCCTCTACAGAGAGAATGCCAGCGCTTTCCAAGAATTTTCAATGTAGCTTCTGTTAGCCCCGCCCCTTTTTGTCTTCGGCGCCGCCACTGTCTAGCTCAACCTTTCAAGTGAAACATGAGAACCCTGTAGTTTGTGGCAACAATTTACATTGTAACAAGCCTGAGGTTTCTCACAATGAATGTTTTTTCTGCATGCAAGGGTAATTTTGGGATTTCAAATTATTTGGATTGCAACAACAAAAACCAAGAACATTATATAATATTGTCCTTGATATTATATAATAATGCCCTTGACACAACAAAATAATTTGTGGCAAGTAATATTTTCAAATCTATGTTTCTATATGCAATGCATATAAGATAAATGGCAAGTTGGGAAAGAAAAAAGTTACATCATATACATGTACATGTCATAGTTCTTCCCTTTCTATATGGCTTTTACATTAATAAGTAATACCTGTGATGACTATATATCCCGGATATTGTAATTTTCTGTTCATGTTCTAAATGTTGATACATTTGTATAAAAAAATGTAGACTTTGATTGAAAGTGTTGCCCATCCAAGTGAACTGAGGAGTTTGGCGACTACTTGTCGTGTTTTGATTATATGTCAGTATATACAACAATATTCCTGGATCACTTGCTTCAAGTAGAAAATGCATGTATCATGTACATTTTCACTTGTTGAATTTGAAAGCACCGTTGCCCCCCTATTAGGGGTCATAGCAGGGAACTAATGCCCAATTTTTCAACATTACTACTTTTTTTTTTTGGAAGGGGCAAGGACGATTATAATTTGAACAAGATTTGTACAGTTATTCTGTTCAATATCTATACACGTTACTGGTATGGTTCTCAGACAGGCATAAATGAATAAAGGGAACCTACGACTACCTGCTTATCATCTCCTTTCCCTCTGACAGAAGTAGCATGGACACAGTTTATCTGTAAATTTGGTCATTTTCCAGGGGGTATGTTTATTCCGGGGGGTACGTTTATTAGATTTTGAAGATTTGTCCGGGGGGTATGTTTATTCCGGGGGGTATGTTTATTTGGGAGATGAGAGTATTATAGTAAGTTTAACAAAAGGTCTTTTGTTCTTCTTCAGGTGTTCAGGCCAGGTGGGCATCGACATCTTCCATTCGTCCGGAACCAACGAACGTTGCTCAAGCCGACATGAATGTTTCGATCTTCCCCGCGTTGTGGGGCAAGTTGGACAACTACATGTACCTGATAGTGGATGAGGCCACCAAGGAAGCTGCCATTGTCGACCCTGTGGAGCCTGACAAGGTACAGGGCCTCCAATTGCCTTTTGCCGGATTAAACGAATTTGAAGGACGCAAACTGATATCATCATATAGGGGGGATTTTACTCACAAACTGTCATGTCATTGCGCACAGTCGAACGACATTCCCCAAACTCTGAAGAAGCAGGTGTTCAATTACAGTCTGACTGATTTACGACAGACAAGTACGAGTACAATAACAAGTCTTTTTTCTTGGTCTTTTCATGTGAAGAAGAAATAGTTGCCTACATTGTATAATGATATCTGGTAATGTTTAATGATTTGTGTGCGGGTGCTAGGCCACCCGCAGGAAGTAAATACCCGCAAGACGTCGGGCTCCACGACACCGGTCACGGTTCAGGGAATGTCGTTCGAAAGAGTTAACGAAAGTGCGTGCGGACATAGACAGTTCGTGTGTAAAATCCCCCCCCCCCATGACCACATCAGTTTGTGTCGTTCAAATTCGTCTATTGCCATTCTGCGCTGCACTGTTAAGTGGTCCTTGATTATCAAAGGCGCTGTGATTCTTAGAGAGGTACCTTAATTTGCCTTTAGTCGTATCTGCTTGTTTTAAGTCCATGTACTACATGTGTTGACAGGTTTATTTGTTTGTTTGTAGATAGTCGCTGCAGTGAAGAAAGAAGGAATCAAGTTGACCACAGTGCTCACCACTCATCACCACTGGTGAGGACTCACCTTATCTCCAAGCAGACGAAGGGTTTCTGCTTTTTAGATGTTTCACCAGTCCTGTTTAATCCGTCGGGTTACAAAAACTTGCCAATTTGAAAATTAGTGGGTTAGAGACATCTCTAGTGCAGCACCCCCCAGGTATGCACAGTTTAGATATACAGAAGTGCATTATAAAGGGGGACGTCGGGTTGGAGATCTGTTTGGACATATCTTTACCGGGTGGCGGAATTATGTACCCTGGTGGAATTGTTGATGAGTTTTTTTTGTCAGAATCTTTGATTCCTGAGATAATGACACCTACTATTTGTCAATTTACACATAGAATACATGTATTATTGGCATAAACTGTAGTTGTAGCATCCCCCCTTCATGTCCCCAGGGACCACTCTGGAGGGAACGAGCAGCTGACTAAGATGGTGTCTGGGCTGACTGTCTGCGGAGGGGATGACCGAGTCGGTGCTCTCACCAAGCAGGTCGGACACGGGGACGAATTCAAGGTCAGTGCATTCCAAATTTTTTTTTGCCTTTAGCATATTATCATGCCCTGTTTATATTTTCACCTATGTAGGCAAATTTGTATATAACTAAAAAACGAGACAATATTATACATTCCTGACACAGCATACTGTTACCAACATACTGTTCTTGAGCTTTAGCATATACATTATTCTATAGATTATTTCTACTGTTAGTCATAGATTAGAATTTAGTTCTTTATATTTGTTAACTATTAGCAATAGCTAAACTCTCATGTGTGTAAGTTGCATACATTGTACCAGTTACAATTGTTCCGCAATAAAGTTCTTCCATTATTATGTTTAATAATATTTAATTGGTCAGGCAAAGAATTAGAATCCTAATGATGAAATCCACACAGTATCCCCCAACACCCCTTATTTCTACATTGATAGGTACTTGACCTTTTCTCATCCAACCCCTTGTTTAAGATCTGCCTATAACCTCCATGGTCTAAGGACACAGTATTAGGAGACACCTGTTATGGTGAATACGCACGAATACTAACAAGGCACATTTCAATGAAATACTGCACTGTAGTTTTTTGAGGGACCGGAAGAAATTCTCTATCAGGACGTCTATAAGATAGCACCCTTGTTGAGTACTTGTGAGGCCATGCACTTATACTTAAACTAGTATCTTGGTTTCAGTTATATATGTGACTGTATACGTAACGCAACTATTGTTTCAAACGCGTACATAAACCACCGCCAACACTCCATTGTCTCCCTATCGCGTAATCAAATCCCTGCAAACTTACATGTATTTACAGTGCTTGCCCCCCTCCCCAGGTTGGTGCCCTGAATGTGAAGTGTCTGCACACACCCTGTCACACCACAGGGCACATCTGTTACTATGTGACTGGACAGGATGGACAGGACCCAGCTGTCTTCACTGGTATATCATACAACATCTACTAGTTAAACTTATTTCCACCAGGGTACATGATTCTGCCACCCTGAAAAGATACGTCCAAACAGATATCCAACCCAACGTCCTCAGTGAAATGCACTCATATCTAAACTGTGCATACCTGGTGGGTGCTGCACTAAAAATCTCTCAAAAGAGTCAAACCCACTGTTTTTCAAAGTGGCGGATTCATGTATATGTAACCTGGTGGATTAATGTTAATGGTGGTTATACATTGGAAAACAGAAGATGAAAATTGTCAAATTTTGTAGTATTTTTGTTATTCTTTTCCTCATTCACTATAATGTTCAATCATTCATTCATGCTTTTTGTCTTAGAATCGATTTTGTACTAAAAAGCAATTATCACAGAACTACCACCACTGCCAATCAGCATTCTGTAACACTTTCAAATGCATAATCGTACATAAGATAAAATAAAAACTTAGCTAACTGATGTGTATATTCTATATAACAAGTGGAACTGTAAGGCATTTGAGGACCTTGTATTCAAAATGACCAGTATTATTAATCATTTCATTGTATTTTCATATCTTACCTGCTACTTTCTTTAGGTGACACCCTGTTTATAGCTGGCTGTGGCAGGTTTTTTGAAGGCACCCCTGACAACATGTGCAAAGCAATGGAGATCCTAGGCTCTCTTCCTCACAACACAGTGAGTATTCATTTACGCCTTTGGCCATACCTATTTGACTTCAAAATTGTTCAGAAATGCAAAAAATTTGATACTTTCAGTAGATATGCAAAGGGAAAAGACGGCATTTTAAAGCAATGTGTTTTTTTGTGTGTGTTGACAGAAAGTGTACTGTGGCCATGAGTACACTGTTAATAACCTGAAGTATGCAGAGAGGGTGGAACCAGACAGCCAGGCTATACAACAGAAACTGGCCTGGGCACAGGTGAGACCCACCTCTCCTCTCCCTTGCAAAAGTGGTGTGTAATGCTGGATTGCTGCTGCATTGATGCAGGACTGGACCAGTATGACATCTTGATTTATCATTGATGCCACCTTAGTCCAGCACCAATGCAGCACTGTGACAATTGTTCAAGGTTTTGATGAGTTGACAGGAAGTAGTAAAGGTATCTCGGACAGAAGTAATCACTGTGAAATTACCATGGCAGTCGGCAGCAATGCCGCACTACAGCAGCATCAAGATTTTGAGCATTAGGGCTGCATTACTCATCACTTTTGCAAGGGTACCTCTTTTTCTGAGGTTTTGTTTTCTGTTGTGTCTGTTTTCTTGCTTGTTGGTTTGGAATTAGTTTTAAGTGGAAAATATATCTGTAGTGGTCAGAAAAGTTTGATATTGTGAAAGGAAAAAAATCCAACGTACTCAAACATTGACACAGAAATGGCTGATATTTTTCCAGAGCCAGCGAGACAAGAATCTTCCCACTGTCCCATCCACCATTGCAGAAGAGTTCACGTTCAACCCCTTTATGAGGGTCAAGTGAGTACCTATCTTTCAGGGTCATGTCCCCGTGGCGCAAGTGGTAACTAAACCCTGCTGCTTCGCCATCTGGATCAAATTCCGTAGATCCTGGGGCCCGAGTTTGATCCTAGGGTCAACTCCAACTCGGACATGTTGTAAGGGATTGCATTCGTCATTTTTCGAATGGTTACGTAAAGCCGGCAGCCCCATGCATGAGGGAGCTTCAGGCATTAGCCTCAAGCCTCTGCACATAAAAGAACCCAACACACTTATCGAGAAGAGTAGGAGTGACCCAGTATGCCTCTGGCTAAAAACATGAGCCGTAGCGAAGCCGCATTGAACTTCCAGTAGCTACTTGAAAAAGCATCATACTTCACCTCAATTGAGGATGACTGCTTTACTTTTATTCCCCACAGACACATGTATTATAGAGCAGATTGGGAGAGTGCCAAGCAAAGGATGGGTGGGGCCAAGGGGGGAGGTCTGGAGGGGGGTGAGTATTACAAATGGCAGGAAAGGATGACAATCCCATAATTCTTGTTTTTTTCCCGCTCAGAGAGTCTTCTGTCCAAAAGCATGCTGGGACAACCGACCCCATCGCTACCATGGGCTTCATCCGTAACGAAAAGGACAACTTTAAGTTAGGCGGAAGGTGAAAGAGTAGCATACATGTAGGTACATCTACTGGAGTACTTGATACAGTAGTGTTTAATGTACAATGTAAATTATGGGAATAGGCTGCTGTATGATTATACTGTAAAAAGGAGAAAGGCCTGGTCACAAACTTTGGGAGATTGTCGTGTGATCGGAAACCGTGGGCATTCATGGGATAGCCATGCATATATCATAAACAATTCAGCTGTTGTGTTACCAAAAAGGATGTCTTAGATCCTTGTCTGTGGTTGGTTCTGTCACTAGTGGTGCGTACCTAAACCCGAGTTTAGGTTTAGTTTTGGACTCGAGTCCAGAGGTTTAGGTTCAGGTTCGGACTTGAAAGTCTGGACTTGAACCAATGGAATATGTGTGCTACGAATACTTTTTTTCCTGTTTCATGTAAAATTGCATTTTGGCATATATTTTACATGCAATTTGAAAACTATAATATGCGGATTTATATACAGTCAGTAATTAATGCAGAAGTTCAGTTATAAACACAAAACAGCAATGTTTTCATATTTTTCCAGTGCAAATTTCACGATCTAAGGAAGCTTTAAGATGGTTTGAATCAAAAAGGAGTGTAAAAGTGAGAGATTTTTTTTTTCAAGTTCAGACTTGTTTCCAGATGTTTAGGTTTTTTTTGGACTTGAACCTAAAGGTTAGGAACAGGTCCGGGTTTAGGTACGCACCACTATCTGTCACAGCCTGCTTGAAAATTCTATGGCATCAAAATTGCATGACGACCTACAACCAATGTTAACCTTCAAGTAGCACTTGGAGGGTTAAATTCTGTTTTTGTTATTTTTCCTCCACTTGTTTTTGATTTGGTGAAGTGATTATGAATACAAACAAATCATACTGATACAACTACTGATGAAAAAGTAATCATGGACATAATTGTTAAAGTAGGGGAGTGATATCTGGTGTGTTCTATGTATGATTGTTAGTACGATATTTTCAATAAATCAACAAAGCAGTTTACTGTAAGAGTCAATGTATTTGATATTAACATTGGTGGAAACGGGAAAGGTATAAAAGGTATAAAAGTGTCGTGCTTCTCTGTTAGTGGCTGCCAACAATATACAATGATGTAGAAAATTATTAATGTGTGTTTCCTTTTCTAGTTATGGCATTAATGTTTTTTCTAATCATGAATCATGAAATCATGGCTAGTGTATGATAAGTCACAACAATGTCAAGAAGAGAATTGAGTGGTAAATCTTCTAGTAAAGTAAAGTAGATACATGATTATGATTTAATACTATATGCAGTTTTTAAGGAGTAAAGGATACATTTACATGTAGTTACATGTATCTATGTTCAGAATCACCAATTTCAACCTGTTATTTTTCCAAACTTTTCTGACAAAGAATAAATCCTGGTAGGTCATGTTACGTGTCTTCCTCTGTTAACTGACTGGGCATAGTTAGGGAGAATTGATTGGTTGATACAATAGGTTCACATGACTGTCCTATACTGACAGAGTCTCCCGATGACTCCACATCAATGTGTAAACTCTCCCCACTGTCGATGTCCTCTTTCTTGACCTTGACCTCTTCCCCTCCGTGTGCGGAGGTCACAGTCGATGCGGGGGCGGGGTTACTCGTGTACTCCTTCATCTCCCTTTCGTAACGTTCCTTGTCTTTCTCGTACATGTCGTAGTATCTCTGCAAAGGACAATTTTACAGGTTTAAACCTGTGTATCCAGTATACTGTAAATGTCTTTAAGTTTGCGGTGCTTTAATTTCGCGATAAGGCAAGAATGGAGTGTTCAAACTAAATTTTGCAATAGCACTATAGTTGTATACTATTACTAGTACTGTACAGTGATGGAAACACTGATGGTTTTAAAAACGTAAACATAAAACCACCGCAAAAATTCTGATATTTACAGTAACTACCCTTTAGCGTAACACACCAGCTTTGCAGGCACATACTGCAGCTGGTTTTATTACACTGAGTAACATCTAACCTTTGCACATCTAGCTGTAAGCATTGTTTCGAGCTAACTAGTGAGGATGGGTCTACTGTACTTGGTGGGAACAAGTTTTACAATCTCGGGTTGATAACTCTGGTACTTGAAGACACTGGTATCTGAACCTAGGCATATCAAATTTGGATTTTCCTCTTCAGTTGAACTGAAATACACTTGTAAACTTTATGTGTCAATTGGATTCAAGGTGCTTATAATGCAGCCATAATTCTTTGAAACAGAAATAACAAGAGTCCGAAGACCCAAAATCTCCATGAAATTTGTTTTTAAATATGATGTGTTTTATTTGCCCTAGTTGTTTGTTTTTGCCGCTGGTTGTTTTATTTTATGTGCCAAAGGGTATTCACATACAGGTTTGGTAGTGTTCCCATTTGTGGTTTGACCGCCAGCTGTTGGGACTTGGGGAATAGTTGACCTAGATAAGAGACCAACAGATGGTGCGACCTCAAAGCCCACAATAGAGTAGATATTTCTCATTATTTATGCAAATTCAGTCCGAATTTGCATAATTACCACTTCAGTTTGTACATCTCTGTCTAACCCACCTGCATATCAAATAACATGAAAATCTGTCGCTCGTTTCTTCAGTTATTCTCCGTTGAAAATATTTACAAACACGCCCTTGCAGTTCCAGTGACACATACCAGGGGGCCCAAAATCGACCTTGACCTTTCTCCTCCCAGCACCTACCCACATACCAAATATCATTTCAATCCATCCACACGTTCTTCAGTTATGCTGATTTTAAGCGTCCGGTGACACATACATACAAACACGGTGACACAAACATACACACACGCGCACACACGCACAAACACAATAACTTCGCATGATTTGCACTTCAGTGTGTACATCTCCGTCCAACCTACCAGCATACCAAATAACATGAAAATCTGTTGTTCCTCTCTTCAGTTAAACCCCTTTAGAACATTTTTACAAATAGGCCATTGCAGTTCCAGGGACACAAACCAGGGGGCCCAAAATCGACCTTGACCATTCTCCTCCCAGCGCATACCCACATACCAAATATCATTACAATCCATCTACACGTTCTACAGTTATGCTGACTTTAAGCATCTGACGACACACATGCAAATGATTTACCTCCTTACTTATGCAAATTCGGTCTCATTTGCATAGTTTGCACTTAAGTGTGTACAACTTGGTCTAACCTACCTGTGTACCAAAGAACATGACGATCTGTCCATCCACTCTTCAGTTCTTCTACATTGAAGATTTTAACAAATACGCCATTGCAGTTCCAGTCACACATGCCAGGAAGCCCAAAATCGACCTTGACCTTCCTCCACCTAACACCCACTCACATACCAAAAATCATTTCAATCCATGTACAGGTTCTACAGTTATGGTGACTTTAAGCGTCCGGTGACACATACATACACACAAACACCAAACGCAAGCAAAACAGTATCTCCATGAAAAAGCCTTTTTTCATGGAGATAAAAAGAAGACATCAACCTTCTTGTCCTCTGATGACAGGCTGTTCCAACTCTTAGCCAGCCGCTTGGTCAGCTCATGGTGCCCGATTTCCTCCTTGTGTTCCTTGTAGTAACTTTCCTGCACCTGAGACCGCCGCTGCTGGCAGAACATAAAGAACGCATTGGCCGGCTTCTTGGGAGCATTGGGGTCCTTCTCTTTTTCAGACTTGGGCTGTGTAGAACAAGAAAAGGTTGATTTGATGCATTAATTACTGTCAATCAGTTAGACAATGTTACTTCATTGGATGACCTTTAATCAGAATTTGGGAACAAAACTTGAAGGAAATTGTTGCATACCTATTATTTTATGTAAATTGCAGGTATAAGTCATTTGTTTTATTTTACAGTACCATGGAATGATAATAATTAACTGTTGGAATGCCCACTGCAGCTGCAAGAGGGCGCTATCACTAATGCTCAACATACAAGTGAAAGAGGGTGGAATACCTTCACCTATCAACGTTTCTTCTTGGTGTCTATAATAGGGTTAGATACTAGGCTACCATGTTTACCATGGGATGATGATGTACTGTTGCAATGTCCACTGCAGCTGCAAGAGGGCGCTATCATTAATGCTCAACATACAAGTGAAAGAGGGCAGAATACCTTCACAGCTTCACCTGTTAATGTTTCTTCTTGGGGTTTATAATAGGGTTAGAAACTAGGCTACCATGTTATACCATGCGATGATGATGAACTGTTGCAATGCCCACTGAAACTGCAAGAGGGCGCTATCACTCATGCTCAACATACAAGTGAAAGAGGGTGGAATACCTTCACCTATTAATGTTTCTTCTTGGTGTCTATAATACTAGGGTTAGACACTAGGCTACCATGTTTACCATGGGATGATGATGAACTGTTGCAATGCCCACTGAAACTGCAAGAGGGCGCTATCACTAATGCTCAACATACAAGTGAAAGAGGGTGGAATACCTTCACCTGTTTGTGTTTCTTCTTGCTGGATGCCTGAAGCGCCATTGTTGCAGAGCCAGGGAAGGGCAGCATGCCTGGTGCCATGGAGGGGGCCATGTGTGGACCCATGGCGCCTGGGTAGGGCTGCAGATCACCCAGGTTACTCTGCTGGAAGAGCTGGTAGTTTGGAGGGGGCTGGTACTGGTACCCAACGCTTACCTGCAATGGGAATTGGGAAGAATTATCTGAGTGTGCATGACGGTATATGGGTTATTTCACACGACCACATTCTTCAACTGTGACTGTCTGACAGTAATTTTCTCTTCTGAAGAAGCCTTTCGAATAACCCATATTAACTGATGATTCTCTGAAACTCCAAAACTTGGAAGCGGAGGATATCCATACACTCCGTCACAATGCCCCAATGCAATATTTTTCTATAAAAAAAATACTACAGGTAGTAAATGCATGACATACTATTATTAAGATTGAAATTATAATGCGAGATCTGATACACATACTAGTATAGTATTAGTACCATATTTTTGATAATAAGTTACCTCCTCTGGAAGGGACAACAGTGCAGCCTTATAGTCATCACCATGGTCATCAAGCTTCTTTGTCAGAAACCTGAAGGTAAAACAAAACAGTAATTGATGTTATCTTTATAAAGTCACCCAGGTTAGTAGATATCAATCAAACTTTATTGCACAACAAATGTAACAGGTACAACTGTATGGCAAGTTCGTAGGTAGTACAAAATATCAAGACATATAATTATGTCTTTGCTTATTAACAATGCTAATGAATTCTACAAAACTGAAGACTAAACACTACAGTATCCAATAAGAGTAATACAGTATACGTATATGGAACATGTATTACATGATACACAGGAAACTAAGTTTACATCAATTGTTTGTGTCAGAGATGATTCTATTTCTTTTTAGAAAAGAGCTAGATATGTATTGGCCTATGTACAAGGAAATTGCGTCAGGACATGACATAAGTAATTTACGTATATCCTGTTTGGTAATGAGACCGTTCTGTAGTTGTATATAATGTGAAATTCAGAACTCAAGGTGAAAAGCTACAAGTACGACAATTTCTTACAATCACAATTTCAGAGTGTAAGATTTCCCTACCATGAAGAGTAATCTTAAGAACCTCTGTATCTTGTGTCCCTTAGACTAGATAGCAAGTCAATTCCCATCAAATTCAATGGTACTATAGTGTGATATGACAACCTTAAAGGAGGTGAAAATTACCACTGCATTACCAACATGCAAAACTGGCCTCCTACCTTCTCTCTCTCTTCAATCTCCGTATGATTCTCTTGACATGATGAAGTCTGTTCACCAGTCTCTCGTTAGTCTGTAGGAGAAATCAAAGGGCAAATAAAGAACAGAAACCTCACTGATTGTGAGCCAGCACATTCAGATAATGTATGTGTCCACAAAAGCTTAGCTCAGTAATAAGATCCACAAGCAAGATGAAAAAATGCTTCTAACAAATTCTATTTTGCAAGTACACTAGGAGGAGTTGGGAATTCATTGCTCACATTAACAAACGGCAGGATTCTAAAGGATCTATATATCCATGTTACTATCCCTACACAATGTCTCCATACTTCTGTTTTGGATTTGCGAGAATATTTCGCGCATAGAAAGTTAACAAATACAAATTGTGTACATGTTTTTCTGTAACACAGTTGAGTCAAGTTTCAAATCACTCAAATTATCACCCAAAAGCTCAGATAGCGGGAAACGATCCATAGTGCATATGGCATCAAAGAGCTTAGAACGGACACATAAATTTCTCATACACAATATCCTTTACAGTCTTATATACATATCACCACTAGTGGTGTGGATCTAAACCCGAGTTTAGGTTTAGGTTCGGACTCGAGTCCAGAGGTTTAGGTTCAGGTCCGGACTTGAAAGTCCGGACCTGAACAATAATTTTGGAATATTTTTTTCGTGTTACATGCAACAAATAAAAAATTGCAAATTGGCAGATATTTTACATGTAATTTGAAAACTATATATACGGAATTATATACAGTCAGTAATTAACACAAAGGTTCAGTTATAAACACAAAAACAGCAATGTTTTCATATTTTTCTAGTGCAAATTTCATGATCTAAGGAAGGTTTAAGATGGTTTGAAACAAAAAGGAGTGTATAAGTGAGAGATTTTCTTTTCAAGTCCGGACTTGTTTCCAGACGTTTAGGTTTTTTTGGACTTGAACCTAAACGTTTTACAAGTCCGGAACCGGTCCGGCCGGACCGATCCGCACCACTAATCACCACATAATAATATCAAGCCTCCAGGGATTTCAGGTCTCATTCCTGTGTTACTCCGCCGCGTCTCCGCGTGTATACTCTAAAAGAATCCGGCAAAAAAATAACTGGGCATAAGAGGCGTGTGTTTAGGTGGATCATAAATTGCCTTTTATCGGCCCCACCTGATATAACAAGAATTTGAGACGAAAGCTTGTTTATTACTGTCAGGATTAGGTAGGAAAGTTTCGTCATCCAAGCGATAGGTCGGACGTGTGCACATTTTGCTGTGAGTGATATGGTCAGGTGCTGGCGGCACAACAGCGGCCCCGTGCGGCTAGAGGGTACCTGCAGTTTAAAATGCGATAAATATCGTTGTCACGGTTATATTTGGGTGAATCTTTTTTTGCTGCATGACGAACACGTGTGCTTCCAACAGAAAGTAAAACATCTCAAGAATTTTTTTTCTAGATTTTTTAAGTAATAGTCATAAATTTGCGTATTTCACCGTACCGTTGATTCCAATGGAACAGCCTAACACAGGAATGAGACCTTAATTATTATATGCAAGCAACGAACAGGAACTGACCAGCTGCACTTCTTCGCACTTCCTCTTCAGAACGCAGTGTCTCTGTTTGTACGGGTCCACAGCCGGCTGGTCTCCTGCACTAGCCCCTGTAGAACTCTGCACACCCGAAAACCCGTTCTGACCGGCATGCTGGCTGTTTTCGTGGTCATATTCGTGACCGATTTGGACATCGACTTCCAAATCTTGAACCGCCGCCATTTTGTGGGTCACCTCTGGGTCAGAAGAATATTTCACTATTACTAGAGGGTTTCTTTTTATTAACTTCTACGTGCAATACCATTGCATAGTAACTACTCGAATCTAATGATTAGGAAAAGTATATTATCAAATATATTTTTACAGTTTTAGTATTTATTTGTAGCTTTTTGTTATGTAAAGCTCTATCAATATATCTTTATTGAATTTTACACACCCTAAAAATCTTTAAATATTCCAAAGGAAAATGATCCATTTTGATTGGTTAAATCTTGAGGATTAACCCCTGACCTCATGACGTCAGGAGAAGGAGTCTCCCCAAGTGCCAAGAGGACATCCGAAAAATTCCGAGGTTGTGAGTAGTTGTGCCTGCAAATCCGGCGGCGTAGTGGCCTCCAGGCCTTTATCCCGCTTAAAAAATCACCTAGAACGTTAAAGGAACACCATGGCAAGAGTAGAGGAAGCCCACAGAATCACGGACCTTACTTATAAGGTAAGTTTTCCCTCGGGAAAAATAGCCGAGATCGGAGGGCTGTTTGAAAATGGCAAGGTGGTTAAAAACCGCTGCGTTCACTCTTGTTTTTCTTGACGATTTTTGGCATTCCAAACTTTATCAATCCTAAAATTACACCTTTTTTGTACCAACATATTTTTCTTATTGTATTTAAGAAGTGTGTCAGTGTATCTAGTGTTATGTACAAGAGAATTTCTGCACTAAACACTGTCATAATCGTTGTGTTTTCTTCACCGCAGGGTCTAGTGGAAAACTTTGCCCCTGCTGTTCGTAATCTGATTTCTATGGGCAAGGCCTACGAGAAGTCACTTGCAGGTATGTATTTCCTCTTCATATTTCCTTCCCAAACTACATCCCAGAGGAGTAACCAAAGCGACGTTTCAGCATGATACCGCCTTCCGGCTTTTCCAGATGTTGTAAACTCTCTTAAAAATGTGTGTACTTTGCGTGTTGAACAGATTCTTTGGTGAAGTGTTCTGACCATTGATTAAAAGTGGATTAAGGTTTCCGTCAAGTACTGAGTATAGGGAGATCCTTGGGTGGATAAGAACCCCAAGACCAGGTCTTTGAGTCCCAAAATTTCGTTAAGTACAAGCAGTGATTGACATGCTATTTTTAAGACGACGTTCGGTCATTTCTTTCCAGCTGTGTCGTCTACAGCAAGAGGCTATTTTGAGGCGTTGATGAAGTTAGGAGAGCAAGCGAATGCAACAAGAGGAGCCCCTGAACTTGGTAGGTGGTATCCTTGATTTCCCCCGACACACCCCCACCCCCACAACACACACAACACATCACATCCTGCACTTAAAGGTTATCTTGTCCAAAAATTACTCCCACACACAGAATGTTTCAAGATCACAAGGTCTTAATCCTTGGCATAGTTTCGGGTAGCCCGAAAGTCGTGGCAACTTTACTGCTTGTTTAATCACATACGCCGGTATGTCTGGCTTAAGTGTGGCGGACGTCCCATTCCTTAAAGGTCCTTGAGGAGTGCCTGCAGATGAGTAAAGTATGTCGTCACTCTGTCGTGTTCGATAGCCTAAGGCGTATACGTCTGGGGGTTGGTGCGGTTAGATCCCTGCACGGGTACATGACGACACATCCGGGACAGTAAGGGTTTAATCATGTATGAAATCAGGTAGAAATGTAGTACCAGTAGCTTGAGACTGCACCTATTTTACCCTACGGTACTTGCAACTTGTTCTAGCTAGTGTAGTTTGAGTGTAGAGGCCCCTATGCTCTGATTTGGACACCTGCATCATCACTACATCATCATAATGCTATGATCAAAGAGTTTTTTTTTCTTGAGAACCCTACATGATTGTTCGTAAATCCATTGATTCTGTCAGCTTTGGATTTAGAATAAGGCTGTAACAGAGGGGAAACTTGTCCCCAAAAATTTGTTCCTCAAAATACAGGAAATTGTGTCTTAAGTTAGGTGGCTATGAATTTTAGAATTCCTGCAAAGTTAGCCTTCTGTTTCTTACCCCTTCTTCTTCGTTATTACGTGCTTAACCACATTAAGTTAACGTTGAGGACTCCAAGCATGGTACGTAAGACGTACACAAGACTGTAATGTTTGATTCGCTCACACCGGGAATGACCCCTACATGAGAAATTTCAATATGAAGCCTGAGTAGAAAGTTTGTTGTAGCAACTTCCAAACTTCTTCTCACAAACTCCTGTCAAGTAGAATTAATGAATTTAAGGTAAACACTGGACTACTACTTTCAAACACAGCTTGTCATTGTGTATACGTATAGTGATTTATAAGTTTAAGAAAGCACAAGCCTTGACAACATCAAGTTTAAATGTAATGCAGATGTATTATAGAACCCGCTAGGTTAGAAATAGCTGGCATTTTGTACTTGGGTACACAGTAGAAATGCCAGAGGGGATCGTTCAAACAAAGCTGGCCTCAGATGCCTTAAAGTCCGTCTGCAATGCACACTAGCGCTGTATAAACATGGATGCCTACAGGCGTATACTACTTATCTTTACTAGAGCAAGAAAGTATCATACGCTTCTGTAATTACGATGTAGATTACTTGTTTTGATTCTTATCAATAGGTATCACTGTCGATGGTAAGAGATTACGTTAGTAAGGAAATTGGGAAGCTTTAGTTCTTTTCTTCCCAGCTTGTACATTAGTTCTCATGAATTTTTAATGTGGATAATCCTGCGGTATTTGCTCCCCCACCACAAGGTATTACTGGGTCCCAGATCAAATGTCAGGTCTTAAATGCGTAAAGAGTTTTCCTGTGTTGGGTACCAACCTTGGGCGTATCCCCTTCATGAGTATGACACGACCACACCCTTCGGTTATCAGTAGCTTTTTCAGTGCTACTGACAGGATTAATTGATAGTTAGCCATTCTAATATTTACGTATCAGTTGAGTTATGCCTGCAAGGGTTAAAGCGTTTCCGCATGATAATTTGAAGCCTTTTGTTTGTTAAGCTACAGCTTTGCCCATTTTACAAAGAGACGTATGTTTTGTTTGCCTAGAGCATGTCACAAGATCCAGGCTATACATGTAGGCTAGCTGCTGTGGTCTAACACTAGACGATAGGTCTCTAACAGATGTTTATTTACACTGTACATAATAACAGCAACTTGTCAATTAGTAACCGTGTTGGCTGTTGTGTATCGATGGTTGCACGCTGTACTCTTATTTTAAAATAGTGCTAAACAATGTTAATCTTAGTGATAAACTTGTGGAAATATTAACTAACTTGATTGGTTGATGAGTTAGTAAAGGTCACATCAAAAACAAAGATCGCTACTGTTTTGTATTTGCTGGTAGTGGAATCAATGTAATGATTAAGTCCAGTTAGAAAAACACACCAGACAGGCATATTGATTTTCTTAAAATGTTATCAACTGTCTCACGACATATGATATTTTTTATATCCCGGATCATATTTCACAATTGTTGACATAATTTTTGAAGAGGTAAAATACATTTAAAAATTGAGTAAAAGTAATAAGAAAACAACAGAGGATTTTTATATACTAGGCTGTTTAGCTTGTTACAAAATTTGAATGAAGTCTGAGGAAGATTGAATTGTTATCTGTACATCTGGCAGGCGAATCAGATGCTCATTTTACACCTGGTGGGTCACTGAATCTGTTGCTAATGAATTAGGGGGTGTATCTAGGTCAGAGGTCAGATGGGCTACTCAGTTTGCCTGCATGGAAAATGTCTGTTTGGATTTGGTTGTAGTTCTGGTCACCTTGTAAATATACAGTTTGTAGTGTTCGGAACATTTAAATCTTGGTTCAGAAAAACAAATCAAGACTAACTTGTATATAATTGTAACACCAATAGATAATTCAAAAAGACAGATTGCATTGTTGGTCACTTACTAAAAATTGAGAATTTGCTGCTGTTTTTAGATATTCTTTAAACAAAAATTGACTTTCTCTGTCCACCAAAACATGCTAGAACTGCTACTCAGTCATGTTGCAACTTCAGGACCAAAAATTCCAGCAACAATATATATATTAATTATTATTTTACACACCATTTGTAGTTAATTCGTGCCATATATAGATATGTGGCCTAAAGGGATATAACCTACTAGTACTACATATGATATACAATAGTCAAGCTGGACATCAAACTATACACTTACACGTTACAGAAAGGACCTAACCACTTAGAATTTAAAGCATTCTGATGTTGCCATAGTTGCCATTGTGTTTGAGAAGACTGTTTTGTTTAGGGTAGGCAGAGGGAGGTCGAGGTCAGAGTCAAGTACCAGATGTGTCTGTATGTCTGCTGCCATCTGGCCACAAAAGTGCTGGGAAATGATCTTTTGTACAGTGTATAACTCCGAGTTAAGGCCACACCAATTTAATGTCTTGGTTAACGGATTTTTATTTTCCAAAAAAAATTATTAAAAAAAAAAAATCATGAAAACAGAAGGCTGGCCCAGCCTTCTGAAGTTCTGTTTTCATGATTTTTTTTCAAAAAATTTTTTTTTTAAAATAAAAATCCGTTAACCAAGAAATTGAATTAGTGTGGCCTAAGAGAGCTAGCTTTTGTGCAAGCTCTTGAAAATATTTGTTTTGTGTTAAAAAAATTACTCGTTTACTTTCGTGGTGGGTTTATTTTGTAGTTGGAGGGAAAGGGGTTTTCACAGTGTTTAAGATTCGTGGTAGAAATAATTCTGTAAAACAGTAGTAATTTACGTTAGAAGCGGGTATTTGAGATTTTGTGAACTCACAGTTGAGAATGAGAGGTCTCTGGGAAAACCCATGAAAATAAAACCACGTTGACTATACTAGTAACATTTTGAAAGTTTCGAGGTTTGCAGTAGTTTTGTTACAGTCTGACTCAAACAGTCTGACTGAGAAAATTGAAAACGAGTAAATAAGTACTGTTTTTAAGCGTAAAAGGTGCCTGCATATGAAATTTATTTCCTGGTATTTCAGAGAACAAAATGAAAGTTTTACTTGAATGTGTCTTTCGCAACCCTGTAGCAGCATATACACATTACATTTCATGTTGAAACTCCAAAAGGTTTGGGATGTATGGTCCAATGTTCACTAAGTCTTCCCTGTGCAAAACAAAACGACTCTCTCGTGTTCAAGCTTCTCGTGTTACTTGTATGTCTTACTTTGTGGTTGTTCAGGGGGTGAAGTTGAATGTAAAGTCAGTGACCCTCAAAGTTTCAGCTTGACTTGCTCTCAACTTGTTTATAAACTGCTATTCAGTCTTGCATAGCGACGTTGTGTGGTAAAGGTTGAAGAAAATAGAATAACTGTAAATGCATTTAAGTTCGCATGGTTTTTATTTCGGGCTAAGACGAAAATGGAGTTTTTGCGGTGGTTTTAAGTTTTCGGCAGCACTATAGTCACATAATGTACAGTATTGGACAAAAATGTTCACGGTGGTTTTATGTTCGCGGTGAAACGGTCGCCACAAAAACCGTGAACATAAAACCACCGCGAACATTTCTGCATTTACAGTACAGTATTGTATATTCTAGGATCAGCATTTGGTCTTTATTGGTGTTTTATCCAACTGGAGATTTGCTAAAATTAGTAAAAAAAGTGCCATCACACTTTCAAGACCTAAGCCACGACTTAACTCCCAACCACTCGCCAACCAAGGTCCGCGCTGGGTTGGGAGTAGCCTGGAATTCTATTCTATTCTAACTCCAGTTCACTCCTCTGATCGCATCCAAACAGAATGTCATCACATTCCTAACTTGGATTTTTCAAAATATATAGTCGGACGGTGCATACACTTACCAGAAGCACCCCGACCAGTCGATCGCATTGAAACTTAGATCCGTCGCATTGAAACTCAGATCCGTATCAGCCATGACTTGACAAATCGGTTTCTAACTTGCCTTAACGACTGAATCTGACAAGACAAACTTGCCAATGAATGAGATGGTCGAAGGTGTCAGCTTCCAAAAGATGTTTTCAGATTGACAATTTTGGCACTTCGGAAGTGATTGAATACGTCCGCGATTTAACGTTTAGAGAAAAGTAGTAGATAGAAACTATTATTTTTCTAAACGTTAAATCGCGGACTGATTTTCAATGCAATCGATTGGTCGGGGTGAGAAGGCAAACTCGCAACCATAGTCGATGAACTTGTTAGTAACCACTAACTCCCAACCATGGTCTGGAGAAGGTCGGGACTGGCCAAGGCCAGCTAGGTGTGGCTTAAACTACAGGCTTTCGTCTGACATGTCGTATCCTGAAGGTATTTGCATGTAATTGGATGAATTCCAATAAATTTGCACTTGAATGATTGAAACCAGACTTTGGAACTTGGAAAGACTCAGCAAAACAGGAAAGGATCTATAGAGAAATGTCTAAACGTTAATTGGAAGTGCACATGCAAGAAATGCAATTTTTACAAAGTTTTTAGGGAATTAAAGACTGGTTTATTTAATAAAAGGAACGACTTGTAGCCATATAGCGGTAGGCTGATTTCTAAGTTCAGGTAATAACGGTAATTATTCACATACTTTAGACTAGTCTGTGAGCTGCAAGTACAATTTTACATAAGATTTGTCCTAGTTACAGAAATGTAAATTGTAATGTTGATAGCATGGAAAGATCAGGTCTCTGCATTACAAGTACTTGTCATCACTTCTTATTAGGGAAATTGAAAAATTATACAGGGCACAGGCACATACTGTTGAGAGGCCGACTTACGCCTTGTCAAGTTGCCAGGCATTTTTTCCTTAAAATTTGGCATATAATGTATTCTGCGAGCTTGTTTTGCACAGTTGCGGCACTCTGTTTTGGTTACGTTTGTTGTGGATACCATATAGTTGTGACCGAAATCAATTAAGCATAGAAATCATGTTTTGATACAGTGTGTAGGTTGTAAGCTTTCTTATTGTAAGCAGCAAAATCCTGCAAATATAAAGTCAGTAGCAAGGAATATTTAGGAAATGCCAAATTAAGCCAGCGTGCTAAATGTTAACTCGGGTGAATACCTTCTTCTGTAAGGGCTTGAAATACCTCTTTCTATTATCTGCAATCTGTCAGGAATTTCACCTGAAAATTACATTTAAAAAGATTTCTGCAACAGTTCTAGTAATCTTGCATACATGTAGCTTAGTAGCTTTTCTACACGTATGTTGTTAATGTTGTATTTTATGTGAATTTTGATCAAGTTTATGATTTTGTAATGGGCAAAAGTATTCATCGCTTTTTGTGCTCTTGAGACATGTACTACAACAAGAATCATAAACTACTTATCAAATATGACTATTAATGTACATTTTGATCCATGATACCCACCTCAAACTAGTACTCTTTTAGCAATACATACAAAGGTTTTTAAATCTTTTCCTGCAATCACACATTTCCTTCTGCTGATATTTTGAGCCCTGCTATCTCTGCCTGTGGGCCTTACTCTACTGTCCTGTGTGTGTTTTGTGTGGGAAGCAGTCTGGCATAACTGGACTCAGCTTTGTAGGCCAAACACCACAGCCGGCTGACATTTGGACCATGCCAAGAATGCGCTGGGCCCTTGTGTCAACTTCGCCAAGAGTTCTTATCGAGAAGGAAATGTTCTTTCCTGAATTCTCTTGCAAGGCTAGATATGATGACAATAGCAGTGGTCTGTACAAACGCAGAATTTCCTTGGAATTTGAATGTTGATCTATACCATTTCTCTCAAATCTTGGTCTTCATAATCTTTTACATGTACTTAATGTTGTAAAAAAAACAGGAAAATGACACATTCGGCTACAAAAAGATTCAAACGTGAGTTGCTCACTCTACGCAAGAGCATCTTATTGAAACACAACGTCCTTGCTTCAGGCAAGTTGCAATTGTAAAGAAAGTGTGTTTGGCAGCATGCCTTGTATTGTGACAAGTACAGGGTGGCACTGTTGACAGACTCATTTAACTCAGTCATGATGTTAGGTTCAACGAGTGAAAAATACTACCAGACAACCACATACTGTAAATCTTGAAATGTTCGGTGTGGTTTTATTTTCGCGACGACTTTTCCACCACAAATTCATGTCACTATGAATATGTAATTCAATTTGCACTACTAGTACTACAGTACTACAGAATTGTTTCAATGACAAACTTAAAACACTGCGAGAACCTCCTTTCCTCCCTACTGTGAAATCAAGTCCACGCAAAAATAAATGAATTTGCAGTAACTGGCTTTACAGCTTCAAGACAAAAGAAAAATGAATAATTGAATTTCAACCTTGGGGGGTGGGGGGCTAGGGGTGTGAGTGTACATAATGAGTCGAAGGTTAGTAATTTACATAATTAATACACCACTTTTTATCTCAGAACATATTTGCTAGGTATATGAGTCATAACATTTAGATGATGTCATGCTCATTGTGTTACTTATTTGTAAACTTTGACAAGAATAGCTGTAGGCTTTTTGATTTGGCGTTTCTGATAAGTTTGACTGTACAAAGGTCACAATGACAGAACCTGTTGTGCTGGTCAGGTAAAGGGGAGGGACTGTACATGTCAACAAAGACTGTGTTTGATAAATACTCACCAGGATACACTTTGAACTGTTGGGGCTTGAAATAGTGGGTACATATATTGGACTTTAGGGCCCCCAAAATTTTAATTAGATTCGAGCTGAATGCTCTAAATCGATATAGTAAGATTTGTAATTATGTTTTGCTGACATTCTACTTTATCTTATGTTGTGTACCCAAATTTTGGTGCACCTAAATTTTTTGGTTAGGTGCCGGAGTGCACCTATTTCCCAAAAGTCATATTTCAAACCCAGGTGTTGTGAATTAGTCACAATCATGTGTTAGGTTGTGCTATGGCAGACACAATTGCTTCTGTATTTGCAGAAATTTTGTCCAAATTGCAAGTGATACATGTATTTCTGCTTATTATAACTTGCAGTTAAAAGAAAAAGAGCCCTGTCATTTTAAATAACTTTTCAAAAGTTGCTGATCCAGAAAAATAAGTGGCTGCTGTGCTGTTTCAGGTTACCTTGAAAAGTGTGGCTGTACAATTGACAGCTTCTATTCATCACAGCGTTGGACAAGGTTAGAGGTCAAGGCAGGTCACATGTGAGACCGTAATTCTTCTCACTGTAATGATACAGATCTGTCTGTCAGTACATGAACTTCTGTCAGCTGTACAAAATTACAACATTTTGGCAGCAATTTTATAAACTTTTACATTTTTCCCAGCTCAGAAAAAAATCTGGCAGCTGTACAGCATTGCAAAATTTTGGTAGCTATTTTGTAAACTATCTACATGTATACCAGCTCAAACCATATCTATTGACAGACATACTAAGCAGATTAAAAGACACCTAGTTCAAAATTGTGTTGATGTATTGAAAGTATTTTGTCTTGGAGACTTTCAAAATGCAATAAAGTTGCATTTATAAGCACACTGAAATTCAGCTAAATAATTCTTCATAGCAAATTGCATAAAATTGTGGATTCATTTTGTTTTAAATTCAAGCGCAAATGAAGAATTTATTTCCATCGGGAAATTGTACATCTGCTTTCCCAATCTTTCCCAATCTAGAGCCTTTTAATCCTATTTAATCCCTAATCTGTGCAATTTGTCCATTATAACAGATTAGTGACCCTCCCCATGTACCATTATCTATTGTCTGTGGAGTCATTAAGTGTTTAATGGTGCACAAAGGAAAATCCCAGTTAACAATAGCCCATTGTTGTGTCTTTTAGAACTCTTGCTTTCAGTTTTGTCATGCGAACATGGTGATTTGCTTGTGTATATAGCTTGTGTTTGTCATAGTTTTATGGTCATTGGATTGCAAAATTGTACCTTTTTATTTCTTGAAGCTACAATGTCAGTGACTGTAAATTTCTGGTTGCAGTGTTGTTTGTGGTAGATGGCAACTTAGACCGTGTTTGCCTTTTTTGTTCTAGAGCCAAAGTAAAAGATATCAATTCATAAAACATGATAACTTGGTGTACATGAACTTTGGAGTGTGCAGTTCTTGGTCAAAAGCATACTAGACCTTGTACTAATCGATAAGTGAAATCACAAGGGAAAACATATGTTATTTTTGTTTCTTTTCTTTGTTTTTAGTAAAATTAGACATACAGTATTGTCTTACTGTTAGGCTGTCAGAAAAGAAACCTTGCAAACCAACTATAGTAAAAATGAAGGCATTAACTGTAATATATAACCCTCAGCCTGCTAAGGTAGCCATTTGGTAACAAGTTTGCATTGGTTAACAGCTTAGGCAGCATGGAGAAGGTTAAACTACTGTACTCACATCTGCTTGGAGATCAGCAGGACAATGGGCAATCTCCAAGCGGATGTTAGAAGGAAGGTTTTGATATTCCAACTGACTGATTTTGCAGACACATGATGTAGCTCTGTCACTCTCAGCAAAAATGCGGTTGTTCTACAGGTTGTAAATTTTGTCCTCTACGTCTGCTTGGAGATGAGGGCATTGGTCCAAGGCTGACATGTTGGGGGTGGGATCAGTCTTGAAGAAGATGTTTTTCAACATTCCTAACAGTCTATGACCTTTCCTTAAGTACATCCACATGTTAGGGTCACCAGTATTGTACAGTCATACACAACTTTTATATGTTACTACTAGGGAAGAGTGCAGCAAAACTGTTTTTAGCTTTTAATTAGTCAGCCTTTTGAGCAAGTTTATGAATTCTAAGTTGCAACAACTTATCTGTTGAATGTAATCATAGAAATGATATTGATAAATAATTTTTAATGCATCATTACATTGTGGTCACATTGGCCAGGTGGTCTTTATGTAGAGGTGGTCATTGTACAGGTTTGGATAATCATAAGATCCATATAAATAAAGCTTTTAGTGCAGTATTAATTGTAAGCAGATGAAAGTTTTAATAGGCTTTTACACATAGTATTGCTGGGTTGATTATACATAATAGTAATACCTTGAAAGTGTGATTTGAAAATCTAGCTTAATGTATTGTGATTAAAATGTTCAAGGGTAAAAGGAATCTGTTTTTTTGTGTATCTTATTTTACTAGGGGAATACATATCGCTTGAAAGGTATTTTTCTAGTGTGCCCCCATTATATCAACTCAAAGTAATAAAACAAATGTAACAAAAAAGTTGAATTGGTGAAGAAAGATATAATTGTTATTTTTGTGGCTACATTGTACATTTCCAATATTGTTTGTTTTTTCCCCAGGAGGATGCCTGATTCAGATCGCGGAGATTTTCCGCAACATCCAGATGCAACACGAGGAAACGGTCCAGTCCTTCCACAAGGAGCTCATCGTGCCGCTGGAACAGAAGGTCGAACAGGACAGCAGGAGTCTGCCGGTAAGAAATCACGCCAAATATCGTATTTCAGGTTTTATTCTCTAATGCTTCTCTAGGATTGAATTTTGTTTACAACATTTGAAAAGTTTTATAAGAGAAATTTTGTTGTGATGTAATATAATGATAATTTTGTTGTTTTGTGATTCAATCATGTCATAATTATGCATTTGTCTGTCTTCCAATGTCATTTCAATAAGTCGGTTCACTGCTTCAACTGTGCATGCACAGTGTGGTGCATTGTGGGTAATATGTCAAAGTTGAAGACCCCTGAGACTAAAGTCTCGGACCAGAGTTTTTTTTACGATTTTGTATGTAAGCCTACACCCTCAGGCTGAGGGGCTACGATTCCGCCACGAAAAGAAGGACCAAAAACATAATCATATCGGCAAAACGCGGTTTTTCGCTGCTTTCTGATGTATTTATCGGTATCGTCTGTTGCCCCTTTATTTTGGATAGAGACCATGTTAAAATGTAAATTTTGGACCCGAAAATTATCATTTTTTAACACCTTTTTGATCAAACCTGCTTGAAAAAAAAAAGAGTTTTCCTGGGGTCACGGCATATATGCAGTAAATGGTATCTCTGAAAAATAAGAAAAATAAAAAAGTCATGTGTGATTATTATTTTGTGTACCATGTCTGCAGACTTGTTCATTTGCATATATTGTTTTTCCTTCTTTATGTAAAATATGTCACTAAGACTCGCTATAAGGGGCTTGGTGACATATTTGCTCTTTACAAGTCATGTGTGCCTCTCTTTGTTCCCATGTCTTGTGTGTTTAAGAAGTGGTTAAGAACACCCAAGGTAAGAGGCATTAAGGTACTTATTCTGTTCCATTCCTTACACTCGTCCATTCACCCATCTATCATTCTATCCATCCATCCATTCATCAATCCATCCATTATTTTATCAATCCATTCTTTATTCTAATATTTTCATCCATCCTTCCATTCATTCATTCATCCATTCAACTTTTTTTGTCCTGTATCTTTTTGAAGTCTAGATGATTATATACTTTTATGTTAGACTTATCAAAATTTGTATACAACTGTATTCCAACGAGTGCCTTAGTCTGTGTAACGGAAACGCCGCTGTCTGAGCTGTAACAACCCTCCCCTCAGACTAAGGGCTGGCAGAATTTTGTTTAACAGGCGCTATAACTAAGTGCAATTTAGTCAGGCTAGGAGCTTCCCAGCTATTTGCATATTCATCTTTTTGTGTGAATTGCCACTTGCAAAACTAGAGTTAAAATTGAAAGAATGCTTGGCAGAAATGTGTTCCCTCCGTCAAATAATCAACAGGAAATGTACACTTACATATTGGATCCCTTTTAAATACTTATTACTTGCAGTAAAGTGATTTGCCCCTTCTCAAAAAAAGAGGCATGATTCAGAAAAGTCTACGACACTCTAGCTACAGTAGTGCAGCATAAGCTATATGTATAAATCTTTTTCTGTTGCTTTTTAATCCTGACTTTTTTGCGTAAGCTGCTTAGCATATTAACATGTCTTTAAAGAAGACTTCAGAAGACAGCCCTTTGGTAAACTGGGTGCTGACCTGGAATTAACAATGTGCTTTTGTTGAGCTGTGAGCCATTAGCATGTAACCTTGACCAGTCCATTTACAGCTTATCCATGCTCTATAAAACACCACGCTGACAAAATAGAAGTACATGTACCGGATCACAGCTACAGACTAAGAAGCTTCTAATGCAGATTTATCAAAAGAGCCTTTCTAAACATTTTAAAAATCCTAATAGCAGATTTTTTAAAAGATTTTAGAATTTACGCAAGGTCAAAATGTGGGTGATATTGATTTTTGATTTTCAATACCACTGCCTAGATGACTGACCTATTTTATTCATACTGTTAGAATATACCTGATACTTTTATATAGCTTAAAAGATCAAAAGTTTCTTGAGGTTTCTAACATAATTGTGAAGACTAATCTTACATTCATCTGTACTGTCAACTACATTTTGTATGTAGATACTTCCACAGCATGTGTTAACTAAATGCCTTTTTGAGAAAGTGATACAGTATCATATTCATAATAATTAATGATGATAAGTTTACAATTTTTCTCATGACATTTTTTTGTCATTTCCAGATCCTGCACAAAACGTACACCCAAGAATACAAGGCAAAGGCAGAGGTATTTCTTTCTGTTTCCATATCACAGTGACGCATTTAATCATGATAGTCCAGATTGTTTTCTCTGGATGATGAGAAAACTCCAAAATGAGAAAATATACAGTAGAGGTAGAGTGCAGAAGGAAATTTCGGAAAATGGATACTAGTGTTGTAGAATGCCAATCAAGTCAAAGAAGATGTGAAAGACCAAAAATGAAGAATCTGTAAGTCTGTGTGTTTATTTTTGTTCATCCTTACTGTCTGTATTTGTATAGCCGGTATAACCGCCCTTCGGCGTAACACACCAGCTTAGTGACTTTAGCTAGTAAATTTCATAATGAAGGCAACTTTTTTTGCCAAACTTTTTTTATTTGCATGCTCGAGCTCGTTCCCAGAGGATGTCATCCATATAATTAAATCAACATGACCTTATTGAGTGACAGTATTGTAGGGTGGGGTTTGACAAGTGAGGCAAACATTCCTTGACTTAGTGTTGGAAGAGGGCAGGGCTCTATAATAACGTAACACAGTCCTGGCACTGTTGTGTAAAGGGTGTATGTATTAGTTTAAGGCTTTGGCTTGCCTCCAGGCACTTTTCTCAAGGTAGGGACAAGCCAACTCTGACTCTGGGGTGGGGGTGTCAAGAATTGACAGGAAAAACAAGCAACTAAGAAAAAACTTGTTAAATTTGCATGTTGGGACAGAAAAATTTCATCAGTCCCTCAAAAAAATCTGAACCTCATGACGTGAAAATTATGAATTTTTTATTTTTCGTAAGCTTAAAATGACAGATTTAGCAACGAGAAATAACATCAGGGGCTCCCAAACAATGAATGGGACAGAAAAAAATTTAAAGCTAGAGACAGCGCTGATGTTGACATGTAGACATGTACATCTATAGATTGATGTCAGTGCCATAATTGTATAAACTGATGGATAAAAGTATGTGAAAAATAACAGGAAAATACTTAGATGAATTATAAATTGGGTCCCTTCTCAATGCTCACTCCTTGCAGTAAAATGATTTGCCCCTAAATATTCCATGGCAGACCATGGTTCTTAAAGCAAACATTCCACGACCTTAAGTCAACTATGCGTGATATGTGTGACAGGAGAGCCCCTAGTCTCACCGTAGTCAACAGTCCATTCTTTATCATGTCATCTATTTCTGGACCATCAAATATCATGTACAGAATCTCCTTGATCCAAGTCTGTAATCCATGTACTTGTAGTAAATTTTATCATTAACAAATCAAGAATTACAGTACTACTATAGTAAAAGCATTCAGTGTAGTACTGTAATTCTTGATTTGTTAAATTAATGATAAAATTTCATCATTGAAAATATTTGATAACATTTCAGACAGTGATGTTTGTTCCCACTGTTAAAATCAACTGCTATGAACTAACTCCCTTTCCCCCAACCGCTAAAATTACCAACGGCAATATCAAATGGATATACAATATTTATTTCATACTCTACCAGTTCATGGATATAGTAAAGCATTACAAGAGTGTTGAAACCTACACAATGTTCTCTGAATTCTATCTATAGGCTGCACTCCCTAAGGATAGACATTTGTGACATGCCACAAGGTCTAAAACACACATGCAGAATGTCTCTGAATTGTCAGTAATTTGGTAAAGTAGCGATAAATTTGAGAAATGATCAAGCACATGTTATCATTTTAAGTGCATTTATCAAAATGAAAACTCCTTATTAATTTAGCTGAGGATGGATATTGTTACTTCGCATTATCAAAATTATGATGATGATGATGAATTATTTAAAGTATCCTTCCAATGCCCCCGATCACCCTTTCTTTTTGGAAGTGACACAGAAAGTTTGTATCAAATTTGATGTAACAATTTGCAATGGTTGACTAATGCACAATGCCCCCCTCCCTCACCTTGCTACAGACCTTTGAGAAAGCCAAGAGTGAACTGAAGAAGCACAGGAAGAAGAGTAACAGGAAGGATCCTCACAAGTATGAAGCCAAGGAGTCACAGGTTTGTCTTTAATCAACATCTCTCTACTCTAAAGACTCAGTTGATAGTCAGACATTTATTATTACATTCGGTAAGCACCGTTGACAGAAAATTTTGAATACTTTTTGTTTTTGCTAATTCTTAAATTTATTTGGAGATTTCATATTCAACATTTGGTTAAAATAAAAACACTTATTGGTGTTAAGATTTTTGTGTAATTGAAAGAAAAGTCATGTTTGTTTCTTTATAACCATTGTTCAAAACAGTTGATCAGAGCTGCCACAGAGACACAGAGTAAACTGGACGACTGTAGAGCACACGGCCTGACTAAGGTAAGAACTGACTTAACCTTCTCCCTGCTGCCTAACTCTAACCAATTGGATGCCAAATGGCTACTTCAGAGTGCTAAAGGTTAAACCTTCTTTCAATTGGTACAAGATTTTTTATATTATGCCTGTAGGTAACTAAATTTCAATTGAATTATCTCTTATTGAGATGTGTTTAGAACTGTCATAATGCTTTTGCAAAGGATGGGTAGGGAAATATTCTGCATTTTCTAACTAATGTCAACGTTTTGATGCAGTGTCTTATATTTTGAACCCTTAGGCCCTGGTAGAAGAGAGGAAACGTTACTGCTTTGTCGTCGACCGCCACTGTGCGATTGTGAAACACTACATGGTATACCACAGTAAGGTACGTAAAACTTGTTACAGTTGCCAGTTGCTTCATATACTATTAGAACGCGTACTATTTTTGGCAAAGCCTCAGGGCAGAGGCTCTTTTACTGTTATTTAAAAATTATTTCCCTCTGTGCTCTGTATTTAGTGCACTGTACTCTCCTTGCTTTTAGTTTTACCCCTTTGAAGATCTTTCCTTGATTTCGTCTTTAACTTTCCTTGCAGTCTTGTTTTCTTAGTGATATGTCTACTGTTTCTCTTGTCCTTTGTTACTTCTTTCTCTCTACATGTTTCTTACAAGTTCTTCTTACTTGATTCTCAAGTAGGCATTGACTGTACTCAGGTTAAAGGTTTGTTGCTTTTCTGTACTGTATTGCTTTGTTTTTATTCTGTAGATTCCCTGAGTGTGTGTTTGTTAATTGCTGTTGAGTGTTTATGTTTTTGTGGTTTAAATTTTTTAGTACTGGTTTTAATGTATGCTTTTGGGTAGCATTGTTGTGAAAATGACTATCAAATGTGCTTTAAGGAATGGGTTTAGAAGCATCTCTATATCATATATTATGGTATTTGTGACAGTATTGCACACTTTGCTTCTACAGTCACAGTCTGCTTTTCCATGAAGCAGCTATGCCACAATGTACACTCATCCAACTATAGTGTTTTGTGAGAGTATGCTAGATTGGATGTCAGTGGAAACTGAAAGCCTTGTGTCGCTTATTGCTTGTGGCCAACTAGACCTTTTCTCAATAGTGGTCACCTGTCCGTTGTGGTCAAATTTGCTCAGGCCCTTGAGTGACCACTGTAGACATGATGATGATGATTTTCGTGTTTGACTGTATAATATTTTGTCTTCAAATTTTTCCAAAGGTGGACATTCAAGAAATTGTAACTTGCGACTGAGCAGAAGCTGTAGTGTGGGATCCTGTGAAAATGCTTTTATGTTGAGCTGAATTGTTGTTTGAAATTTTAAAACCTGATTTTACTTTACTCTGTACTTAGGCTCAGAACCTGTTGAGGCAGAAGCTGGACAGTTGGGTGGAGGCATGTGACAACCCCAACATACTCACCAAGAGGGCACAGGATGTCTTAGACAGGGCCCTGCAGGTATTTTTATTTTCACAGTTTTTGTGGTCATCTCTTCTCCGCAAATCCATGGTACCGTGAATAATAAATTATGCAGTTCCAAAGTATTAACTGCTGCACTACAGAATTGTTTCAATGGCAAACTTAAAACACAGCGAAAACCTCGAGTTCCTTTCCCCAAATTTACAGTAATATGATTGTGATCAAAGTTTGAATTTTCAAAAACAAATGAATATACATAATACTATACATTGCACGGGTACCATAAGTTTGTGATATTTCTTCAGCCTTCTTCGTGAAAACCTAGTACCCACTTGCTTTCGACATGTGACTTTCTTGAAACACGGTGTCAGTTTTATTGCTCTCACGCCCCCCTCCCCACCTCAGGGCCCACCTTCAGACATGATGACAATGCCACGGCGTGGCAGTCAGGTGATGCTGGACAGCGACTTTGCGGACATGAACGGAGGGCGGGGAGACCCGTACCTGAGGGACGACAGGTACCGCGGGGAAGGCTACAGCAGGGACGGGTTCGCAACGATGCCGGAGAGACGTCAGGGCAGTCCGCTGCGCCGACCCATAAGCCCAGTTTCCCAACATGCTCCACTCCAGGTACTGCAAAAATCTTCATCATTTCATAGCCACTGTTATAGATTTAAGGACTTGCTAGCATAGTTTTTCTCACATTTATGTTGAGTTATTCAAATTTCTGAAATATACAATATGGTACATACAAATTTCAGAAAATCCTGTTTTCTTTTCAAATTTGAATGTTTTCTTAGTACATGTAGTCACTGTTACTTGATGATGACTGATAATAAACATGACCTAAAAACATCTGTTTCAGCAGTGCCACCTAGTGGTAAGCATGTGAGCTGCACTCCACAACAGTTAATGTGTTGTGAGAAAATGCCTTTCATTGATCATATTCAATTTGGTAGTTCCCACATGTAGATTTTCATTGTTACGTTTCTCTCTATTTTGATGTCCCAATAGCATGTGTGTTGAAGTGATAATGTTGGTCTAGCATCCCTACTAACAATGACTCTCCTTTACTAGCTAGCCATGGTTAAGTGGGTATCAATGAAAAGTAAGTACGTGTATCTAAAAATGATACGACTTAGACACGTTCAGATGTAATGCACTTCCAATGAAAAACAACAACACATCGTTCCATGGTATGTGATATATATACTGAATATGGCACTGGACCTTTGTTCCAACCCCCCAAAAAAAGAAGAATTTTACATGACAGTTTTACCACACTTTGTTTTTTGTGGACTTTTTATGATATACAGTCAAACCTGTCTATAGTGGTCACTCAAGGGACTGAGTAAATTTGGCCACTTTGGCCAGGTGACCACTATATAGAGGATATGGTCGACTCGAGCAATGAGTGACACAAGACATAAGTTTATACTAAGGTACTGAGTATTTTTTCACATACACACTGCACAGGTGCTTATAACATCTACAGTTCAATTTCTGTTTCCTTATTTTTGTTATACAGTATATCATAATTTTCATTGAAGAAATATTGCAATGACCATGCCCTACACAAACACATAAACTGCAAATGGTCTTCAATTTAGTTGAAATGGATGTCCAGTTTACCATGCCAGTTCCCACGGCAAAATTAGTCAGCTGCCCCGCACTCTTCGCTGTTATCTAGCGAACTCGAAAAAGACGGACTTGTGCTCCAGGTTCTGAAGACTTCTGAAGAGACCGCCATTTTTCTTGGAAGTTTGATGCCTCTGTCGCCGACAACGAACGAAATTTAGCGATGTAAAACAACTTATTTTGCAACTGAACGCCACCCATTTAGTTAACAACATTTTGAAACAAAGGAATGTTCCTTTGTTTCCACTTATTGTTCGTTTTCGGCCGGTTTTCAAACAAAACATCGTGGCGAGTTCCCTTTGTTTTCAGCTTGGGTTCGGCTTCTACCATTATCCCTAGTATGTGGTAATCATTGGAAAAGTGGATCCGTTCATGCTTATTTCTTCCATAAATTTAGTACAACTTGTATCTTACATCATAATATATCTGTATCGATGCATTTTTAAGGTTTTAATAATGAAATTACTCTCAGGGATGCGGTATTACAAAATAGATTTACCGTATTTAACCTACATATCAGTGGTATCGTCTGAACTCTTGTGACCTTTGCTGCGACGCCATCTTGGAAAAATGCGTAAATCTCGAAAATTCTTTATTTACCCGCAGAAAACGGAAATTCCGCCCGGAAAATTACATTTTCAAGAACTTAACACATCAGATACATGAATGAGTCTTCTGTTAAAAAGCTGCGGCCGTAATTTCGCCCAGTCCGACAGCTCAGAAATGACGATGTGCCACGGAACCGAGACGAGTGTTTACAGCCACGTAAAAAATCAGAAGACACCATTTCTGGAAATACTTCGCGTCAAACTACGAAATTCTTTAATGTTTTCTTTATTCAAACACATTAAGGTTCTAGTTGAGCCCACGTTTTGGTGGCGCAGCGCGGAAATAAAAAGATTGTGAACCAGGCGTGGGCTGGCACGGCTCGGAGTTACGGCCGCTGATGTAAACAAAGGGCCGGTGGCCACGCTGTGACCGCGGCCTGACCACGCGCAGTGACCGCTATCGGCAGTGTTGCCGTTGCGGCCGGACCGAAAATTGGCTGACCGCGACCACATTGGACAGGTGACCGCTATAGACTAATTCTTAATGCTTATGTCAATGGGAAAAATCCAAGGGACCGACTAAAAGTGACCACTATGGCCAGGTGACCGCTATGTCCAGGTGACCCTAACACAGGTTTGACTGTACTGTCTCAATGTTTATCTAAGTTACTAAGTATTCTGGTAGGAAAAACAATGAATGTCTTCATTCAATTTGGTAATTGAATTAATCTGCTACTAACACCCATCCAATAGGAGTTGTTCCGAGAAGCCCCTCCTCCTGTGCCTGCCCAGCACGATGTTTCCATTTACGGCACAATGCGACGACCCGCACCTCAAGGTCGCCCCGCCCCACAAGGTCGACCTATGACCCCACAAGGCCGACCTATGACCCCACAAGGTCGATCCATGTCTTCCAGTTCATGGGTGGGGCCGAAGGCAAGTTGTGAGAAAGGATGTCATCCCGCCAACCATTCTTTGCATGCCGGCGGGAACTTATTGATTTAATAAAAGGAATATTCTTTCATAATTCTTTTCATCTTTCAGTATTCTCCTCTTCCTTGGCAGGTATTATTTTCTATTGCTGAAGAAACCTGTAATTTTCAAACTGGTGCATGGTTTGGTCAAGACCTTTACTTTGACTCGTCATTGCTTTCTTCTTAGGTTTCTGTTGCTGGTGTTTCAAGGTGTTTTTAACTTTGCTTCTTTGAATTCTTTTTCTTGATTCTTTTTCTTTATTTGTTTTGTACAGGATAAAACGGTTGTTTGGTAAAGTAATGGGTTATGTAATAATTTGTGATATGTAGTTTTGTAGTAAGTTTTTGTATGTCCTGAACTTTTAGTTGGACTTTTACCAAGCACCAAGGCAACAGCAGCAAACGACCATATATGGTACCATGCGGGGGCCTCCGCGAAGGTCCCAGACCTTCCAGGCAAGTGATGGGGTTTGGATAAAGGTCGTTTAGGGAGAAGGTCATTGGATGTTCAAGGTGGAAGAACAATATGGTGGACAAGCCTGTTGTTGGCTATGCATGTTTGGAAATTGGATGTGGTGACTAGCACAAGTGGTGTATAAGAGGAGTGGGAGGGGGGCACATTTTCACATATACATGTACATGACATTTCTGAAATAACAAAACCTACAATGCTTACATACATGTACATATGACATTTTACATCTCTTTCTTAATCATTCACACACAAACCCTTTTCCAGATGCAGCCTTGTTTCAAGTCAATTTTTTTCTCCCATCTTTTCATTGATTCCATTCATTTTCAAGTTGGTCTCTTTTAAGATAGAATTTTTAGACATGTATCATATCTTTTATCAAGCTGGTGGTTGGTTTCTCAAAATAAATTTTCGGCTTGCATACAATGTAGTAGATCTACTTTATCTTTTACCTTCTTCCTTCTTCCAGGTCCATTTGTTGGCCACAATACACCCAAGCGTATAATGTAGCAAAATATATCATCTATTATTGGGAACACTTGTCTCACTGTTACATGTACATCAATGTGTTCTACTAGGACGATCGCTTCCATTCACCACCGCCGAACGCCATGTCTGTACGCGAGCCGCGGCGAGACTTCCACGAGCCCCTGATGGTCGACACGTACTCCAACACGCTGCCTAACCCGCGGCGCGGCCAAAACCAACGGCAGCCGCGCCCGTCGCAGTCGGCCTCGGTGTTTGACCCACCCCCGCAGCAGAGCGGGCAGATGGCGCGCTCCGTGTCCGCTGTCCCAGCAAGCAGGTGGGTTATTCCAAAATTTTTACTCTTTTTCAACATTCTTTTTTAATTTGAGAAATTGAAATTTTAACTCCTTGGTATAGCTGATCATAGATAGACATTTTGATCTTCAAGTCACAGAATTATCATTAGCACAAACTTGTCCATATTGTAAGGGATTGAGATCATAAGAAAAGGTGCAAAAGTTTCCTTACTATGAAATTTCCTCGGTCATGCGTATACAGCCAATTTGCAATAAATGCAGTAATTGTAAAATTATTGTTCCCGCAGGAGGAAAGTGCGTGCCTTATTCCCACACAAGGCTGGTGACAGCAGCAACCAGTTGTCTTTTAATGAGGTAATCTTTCCTCCCATTAACACAAGTAATGAAATATAATACCAACTTCCATCTTATATTTCAATTTCCTGCATCTATTTACTTTAACAGTATCAAACATACCCATGACTTGTGTATTTCAGGGAGACACTATTTCTCTGCTAATCGACCACCCAAGGGACGGCTGGCACTTTGGGGAGAATGACAAGACTAAAAGGTACTTTTAGACCCTGACCTATAGATTCCAATGTATAATGATCTTTATGTTTTGCCTGTTTTTTCAATGTACCATTAATTTTGTTCTTTCCTTCTAGGAGAGGATGGTTCCCTTACTCCTACACCCAGCCAGCCAGTAGTGATGCACCCCCACCCGTGCAGTGAGTTGACAATGTTGCTATTGTTTTAGGTGTTAGGTACATACTAGAGTGATGTCATGTTGTATGCAGTATAAAACATGTCTGCTGAACAAAAAGACGGCATTGTCAGGTAGGCTTGTGGTGTTGAGGTCTGCTCAGTCTGCTTCTAGGGACATCTGTTTCAAATTCCTTGGCGCCAGTGGCCCGAGTTTGCGTCTGGGTCTAGGTTTGATTGGAAAAGAGTCATCCGTTTGGATGGGGACGTAAAGCCAATGACCCCGTGTATGATTTAGCTTCTGGTGTCAAACCTCTGCACGTACATGTAAGAGAACCTAGCACTCCAGAAGTATATGGGTGACCCGGTGTGCTTGACTGAAAATGCAAGCCGTTACTATAGTGAGGCCGCATTGCACAACTCATTCAATAGCTCACAAAAAAGTGTCATGCTTTGTCCTCAGACTTAGGTTGCCAAGCTTTATAGAAAGGTGTGAAACAAAGTGAAAACTGAAGTGAAGATGAAAAGGCAGCAACAGCTAGTCTACTGCTTCAAATATGAATCAATACAAGTGTATAAAAGTTACAGGAGTTTGAAACTATTCACTCCTTTCCACCATTCAGGGCAGCACAACCCATGGCAGCGCCCCTGCGCCCGAGCGTCAGTATGGGGAACCTCCTGAACAACTCCGCGTACCGGGAGCCCAGCCGCCTCCCCTCGCCCGACTACCAGGACACGCAGGCCGTCCAGCAGTCTCCGATGCGACGGGAGGCCAGGCCGCGCAGCGTCGCGGGAGATTCGCTCCTCACGGTAGCTGAACAGGTAGTCACAGGGTGGTCATGGTCCAGAGGTCAAAGTAGAATAGACTTCATTATAAATACGCAGTTTTTAATGTTCTCGTGTTGTCAGGCTGGTTCAGCCCTTTCCGTGAAACGTTTCATCAGGTTGGTGAATGACCGAATAACGAAAGTTCTTTATTCACAAATGATAACAACTGACGTTTCGATGACCGTCTGTCATCTTCTTTGTGGCAATGATGGCAATCTCAATGTGACAATACTTTATTTACGTTTAGGACTGCATTGCTAGCAGTGACACCTAGCTGCAGTGCAGAGTAATGCAGTCAGTATTGCCCTGAAGAAGATGGCTGATGGTTATCTAAATGTTATCATTTACTTGGTTGTGAATAAAGTACTACTAGATTGTTATTCTGGTTTAGCCGTCTATTTTCATCTAACATCTCCCTCCTCCATCCACCCCTGTGGCCCTGTGTTTACATTCATTTGTAAATAGTCACTTTGTCCTTGATCTATCCATTGTACAGTTGTGTATTCCTTTGTTGTACATGTATTTAGTTACTTCGTTACATTCTTACTAACACCTACATTTATATTGTACATAACACCTATGTTGTCATCTTTGTAGTACATGTCAGGTAATGTAAAGTTGATTTTATTTCATTGCATTTCATTTTTGTGTGTATTTGTTATTGACGTAAAATGTGTGTATCTATCATATGTTTAACCTTAAGTAGCCAATAGCTATTTGGATTCTCTAATGATTACAGTGTTAGGCAGCTGGGAGAAGGTTTTTTGATATTTCACCCTTACCACAAAATGACTGGGGTGATTATGCAAAAATATATTTTCTTGAGTGGACATGGTTTTGGACTGGTCCATTCTACATAGGAATGCCATTCTTGTATGGAGCAACTTTTCTTTTTTCAAATTATTCAGTTTGGACTTGGGTGATCCATTTTTTTTAGTATGAGTTTTTTTGGGGAATGATCTGTTATGGATGGGGTTGCAGTGGAAGAGTCCATTCTTGCATTGGAGGTCAAATTGGGGAAGCTCTGTTTCGTACTTTGCAATATGTCACTTTGGGGCAGAATGTGTTGGAATATTTCAGTTTTGCTCAGGTGTGACTTTGGATCAGGGGGATATGGGTGAAATATGCTGCATTTGCTCACAAATGTTGCTTTCCTAGTTTTGTATACATCTACATCCATGATGTTAAAAAAAACTGTGTTGTTTCCTCTTAGAACGATGAGTTTAGACATCCCAATGGAGATTACCAACTGTCGCAGGGCGGAGATCCCTACCGCCAACCGCCACCTCGCTCGGACTACCAGCAGCCGCAGCCGGGAGAATACCGCCAGCCCCCGGCGCGCTCGGACTACCAACAGCCAATAAGGCAGCCCCCTCCTCCGCAGGAGTACCGGGATCGTAACGATGGTTACAGGGATCCAGTAGATGCAAGGTGAGATACATTACGGTAAATGGTGTGAAATTAACGAGGCTAAGTGTAACACTCCAACTAGCTAAGCTGTACTTCTTGTCAATTCTTCTAGATTGAATATTTCATCTGGAGGGAGGGGGACTATTAACGAAAGCCTTATACAATGTAAATGTCAATTGTATGTTTGGCATAAGACCCTGGTAGCTAGTTTTAATATGTCAAATGACGTGTCATCTATACACTGCATGTATATGTCTAACTCTAAATAACAGTATTGTTTTAAAACGTTTTTATGACACTAGAAACTGTTGTTAGAGGTTTCAGAAGCAGTCTGCATTTGAATCACTTGAAAATTTAATGTCCTCTCTCTTTCCCGCAAAAGGTACATTCCTCGTCAGTCTGAGTCGAGCTACCGACAGAGCGTCTCGTCTGAGTACAGCCAGCCAGCGGACCACCGGCCGCGCGGGGTCAGCTACGGCGGGGAACCGGACTACCGCTCAGGTCAGACCGAGTATGCGCAGCCGGTCAATGGCAGGAGTAGTGTGTCAAATGACCGGCAGAACGGGTTCGGGGAAGGGGGGCACCCCCCTCCCTCCACCCAGCCTGCCCCCCAGGAGGAAAACCCTGCGAGGTGCGTGTGAACTGTCCGACTCGTGACTCGGTGTAGCCCAAGTAGCCCTCTACCCTCTACTCTCCTCTGCCGGCCAACTGGCCCCGGACATGACTTCAGCACTCTTGTAGACAACTGTGTTGACGTTACCTTGGTCATGCTTGTAAGGTCCCCACTGGCTCACAGGTATTAACCGTTAGCACACTGAAGTAGCCGTTTGGCACCCCATTCTTTATTGAGTACAGAGTTAGGCAGCAGGGAGAAGGTTAAACTCCAATTTTGCCGATGACACCTGCACACGAATTGGTTTTGACCTGTTCGTTAAAAAAGAGAGACTCTTGGAATTTCGTTCAGTAACCTCAAGAATGCTTCCACATTGTTTTCAAATTGCTGCAAATCCAAAATTTGATGTGAGCAATTTTCTAATCTCAAGCGCGATGGGAAAATATGTCACGATTGTTAAGAAACTGATTTATGTCAACGGAACAAATATGAACTTTGATAAGGTCAAGTATGGAAATCACCATTGATGTTTGTTATGATCTATCATCATATCTGATTATGATTAAAGCAAGGCCCCTGTTCCACAACTAAAAGGTGATCACAAAGTGACTACACAGCAACCAAAATTAAATTTGTGTGACCCTTGATTTCATAATGGGAATATGATGCAGTATGTAAAAGATTCTTCAATGACTTAAAAGACAACAAATCATCCAAAATTTAAACAAAAAAGCTTCTGAAAATCTTTGAGTGATGTGTGAAATGTTTGGTTGCTCAGCAGCCTCTAGTGGGAAGGGAGTGTAACCTAATGTAATTATAATAGTGGCCAGTGGGAGAGGGCATTACATGGCTATAGGTGAACAATACATGCAAGAGTGTCTGTTGTGTCATCCTCTGGGTTACTTGGGCCTGTATGCAGACCTGTTTGGTAGTCTCCTACCCTTCTGGGTGTACTTTTTTTTCATCTTTCCTTCCAGTTCAATCCACGTTTGCCCTTATCCAGCGCGTGCGACACATTCCAAACATTATCCCTACCCCGAGATATTTTGAATTTGAAAAATCCTTTGATCTCACCCCCAAAAATCAGTGAAATAGTTTTATTCTCTTTGTTCCTGTTGTAGACAATCTTTACAAATGTTATCAAAAATATCATCAAAGATTACATCCAAACGTACAGAACCTCCAGTCCTCCTGGGAAAACCATGATTTTATCGAGTGCATGTTGTCTGATTGTCAAAGTTTTTTTGGCAAAGCCTCAGGGGCGGAGCCATAATTATCAAACATGTCATCATTCATTGTAAACACATCTGATTAATCTGATTTCCCTCCTACCTCCCAATTGTATATTGCACAATGGCATGTACCTGTCAAATCATTGCATAATATCTTGCATTGAAACTTTTTTGTCCTAACAAATTGAATTCCGGTCATGTCCTAATAAATTACACCATAAATTTTCATCACATGCTGTTTAATAACTTATTCTCCTAATTTCTGCACTTCCTGCTTGCTATCATGTAATTCTTATCGTTTGGTGTTGTGCCTGCATGTGTGTTAATATAATTTAAAGAAACAATCAGTGTAAGATGTTCTGTTTTGTCTGTGCATTGTGTTAACTTTTTGATAAACTTATGAATCATGTGCCGTGTTGTCAATAACCTGGTTGGTGATGTGATGTATTGTGGGTAGTATGTCAAAGTTGAAGGCCCCTGGTCATTCTTGATTGGTTACCAATGTCATTCAACTTTGACATTATCCATAATGCATCACACTGCACATGTGCACTTCAAAGCTTGAACCAGCTTATAATCAGTCTGTGAATTTGTCAATGTTACTAATTCATGTAAAATGGCATTTAACATCATTAACAATATCAATTGATCAACAGTTTGTAGGGTTGTATTAGTGGAGAGATTGGTTTGCAAGGAAATAAAGTGAAATATCAAATAGTAAGCAAAAAACACACCAGCAAATGCATGGGTTCAATTTGTGTCAGGAAATTATTTAATGCATGGATTGTTGCAATGTAAGATTCTTTATTTTCATATGGCAGGATATTTTTTAACAGTTTAGAAGGGACAGAATTGCATTTGGCATAATCGAAAATTTTCCTTTTCATTGTGGTGCATACTTGTTGATAGGACCACAGCAAAGAATCATTTAAATCTGCTGGGAAAGAATGTGTGTCTTAACAATTCCATGATGTTGGTCTCTTTCAATAGGAACCCATTTGCAAATGTGAGGTTGAAAAAGACAGTTACAAACGACAGATCCGCACCCATAATCTGAGAGAGAGGGATGGAGAGAGAGACAACCAGAATAAGTGATGAGAAAAGACAAGAGAAGAAAGATGGAGAGATAGAGAGAGAGAGAGAGAGGACGAAAGGAACTTCCACTGTTCAAAGAATAGTGTAGTTAATGCTTACGATACACAGTTTTAGATATTTGTTCATATCAGTTCTTGTGTTTAGAGAAAAAATGGACTTTCATATCCATGACAATGCCATTGGTATAACAGGTGTTGATAAATATATCCCTTCTCTGTAAAATTGTATGATAATTATCGGGTGATTAAAGTCAGACTTTGTTATCCTTATTGCAGGGACTGGCAGTGATAAACATGTTTATTCAGGAAAAATTTGCGTTCTTCATTATGCAAATGTAAACAAGACCTTTGTTGATGATTTTTTGGTGTCTGTGAAACAAACTAAGGATTTGTAATAACATGTAGCTGAGAACTTTGATACATGTAGGCACATGTAATCAGAATGGTTGCTCATATTTTGGATCATCTCATTGTAAAGATAGGGGTGATAAAACCAAAGCAACAAAATGCTCCCCAAAAGTTTTATACTATTCCAAAAGAAACACTTTATGTAAATTTATTAGCTTTATTTTGCAAATTAGACGTTTTGGCACTCTTGTCTGATTTTCGGTGGACAGTGGATACCATGTTCTTTGCATCGCCTTATGTTAAGGTGTTGGTACAAGGTATGGGATTTACTTGAATGTGAAAGTGTAAGCAAGGCAGAAGGTCAAAGTTCAAAGGTGGCCTTATTCAGTGGATTTTTGGTGCCTGACCCATTGTCTATTAATTGCCTTAGTGAGTACAAAACTGACATGATTGGAATTTAAAAACCTTTTGCCACAACGTGCGAAAGAATTTCAATAGCTTTTATGTATCATAGTTATTTACATATCGTTTAATCTGCCATTTTACCGGGTGCCATTTGCAATACCATTTCTATGTTGAAAAGAGGTTGAAAACATTACTGTCAAAGATGAACCAATGTATACCTCCTACCCAATGTGAACGTTAAAATGGAGGACAATGAAACAATGATATCTTTAGTGCCTTGTACATTTCAATAAATGTACTGTTATTGTTTTGCATATATCGTACTTGTTTATACATATCTAATTATTTTGTATGGTAGACCAGCAGATATGATTAATATGCCACTATCTTCTTACTAAATCAACATAGATATGTGAAATGGTTTTGCCAAAGTTGCCTATAGTTTATGCCCGCTTTACGCCTGATTTGTTTGCTGTATGCAAGTGCCACTTTCGGGAAGTGGTATCATATGCGCATAACTAACTAAATAATCTCAAAGATCATTCAGAGCCATTGCTGGTCTATGGCTAAACTCTAAAAAAAACATGCAGTTCACTTTTTTTTTTCTTTCTAGTGTTGGCTGTGCTAATTGTTATGGCATGTACTTAAAATGTACAGAGTTTTCTTTTGCATACCCGCTGTATTTTCAGAGCTACTCATTTTTGGCACTGTATCAGGAGTGGAGCCAAATTGTCACCATGTCGAAGTTGTACGCTTGAGACATGATGAGCTGAAAAGGGCATTTGTTTATGTTTTTTGCTTTCTAGTTATTTATGATTATTAGTTTCTTAACTCTTAATTTGAGTATAATTATTTCCAAAGAGGCCAATAGCCCAGATGCTATCTATGATAACAGTATTATTGTTTGGTTTTTGTAATTGTTTAACCCGTTCTGTTCTGAATAGGCAAAAGCCATTTTTGACCACTATCTGAGTAAAAATGCTGTTGTTAACACTAATTATATTCAAATATACCACTGTATAATTATTCAGCTGTTTATCAATTAAATTATGGTGCAAGATATTTGAAGTGCTTTGTCTTTAATGTTTTTTGTGAATATGTAATTTTGTTATATTCACTTAAAGTCCCGAACATGGCTCCCGACCACTAGCCAACCAAGGTTGGTGGTAGGTTGGGGAGCAGCAGTCTGACCAGTTTTAGATTAAGAGTCAAATTTGACTCCCAAATACACCCTGACAACTACGAGCCAACCACCAACCAACCGGATCTGTCCTTGGTACAGAGGGATCACTGTAATCTTCTCTCAAATCTGACACCTGATTGAAGGCTAAATCTGATTCCAAGACGCTTTTGGTAATGTTTTGAGATATCTCATATATTTCAGCCTTTTCCATGTTTGGTTTCTCTCTCCATGGTACTGACCTACTGGCTGTTATTGGCAGCAATAACGAAGTGATGACGTCAGAGGGACGAATGTCACGACGTTCTGTGGGGCAGAAACTGTTCGAATCACACGAATTTTCTATGTAGATTGTACTATTTTTGCCTTTCGTATCCCAAAATTGATTACATCCCGAGATATATTCATTTAACGTATGGAGCTAGACGTTCTCTACTTGAGGTATTGTTTAGATAGAGCAGGGACATGCAAGGGAACGAGGTTAGGGCGGTGTTTGGAAGCTGAAGAGAGTCAGCAGAATACAAAATTTCTTTTTTCCATGTAACTTTAATAAACTTTGTTCCTTTTTTTACAGATATCAAACAACACACATCGTCATAGTACTCAACGGGTAAGAGTTACGTTGATGATTAAGCCATGAAATACCACCCTCGTTAAACCAGGACCCCATATCACTCCACGTTACATCGGTCACGAAAGAGCCCCTGATAAAAAGCTTCGCCACATATGGTAATGGCAGGTCGACGAGACTTGCTCATGAATAATTAATGAGCTGACCTTATTTGGCACAAACGGCAGTTGTAGCTCATGATTAATTAATGAGCTAGCCGTAACACGTGACCTGATTGGTCGATAGCTTCCCAGCGTTCTTTGCGCGTTGGCTTCCGATGAAAGGAAGCAAACCCTCTGATTGGCTGAAGCTGTTTAGGTGGCGACGTCGTCATAACCATATGTGGCGAAGCTTTTTACCAGGGTGTGAAATACACATTGTACATGTTATTTCCTCCGAGACACATTTCCATAGAGATGCTGCCCTATCAACATCCTACGTTGTTAACTACATTATTTCTGAATCAAGAAAAAATAGATAAAACCTCTTTGTCCGTATGAATATTTAAACATTGATAAACATATCAGTTACCAAGGACGTAACATAAGCACATGCAAAATAAGGATAATGAATAGAATCACTATACACGAGTATAGCCATAAAACACGTGTGCAGATAATTGTTCAAATACGAAGTAATAGACCACAAGTTGCCCACAATCTACGTTTGGATCTAAAAACGACATCTTTTTCTACACCATGATAAAATTGTCGATTCTGAGGTACACTGAATATCATATATCATACTGATAACAATTAATCGTAATCACAAAAAAGACAAAATTACATATCAACCACAATAAGCAATCCTAGGTCTGTTCAGCAGAAGTTACTAATATTATCCTCAATCCATAACAAAAAGACAATGTTATGTGGAGATATGAGATATCCCATTGTATACGCAATAGCCACCGGTTAGTCGGGCAGCCATGTGCATGACCGTATATACCTGTATATACATTTTATGTCTGTCACAGCCAAACCGATAGACAGATACATGGACTTAGAGACCTAGAGATCTTAAAGAAAGCGAAGGCCGTATACGCAGAGCCTTGACAAATAAGCATTCACATAAAGGTTGGCAGTAGAAGTGCTAAAATATCTTAAAATCTAAGTAAATGAAAGCTAGCATTTAAAAGATAAGTGACTTCTGCAGTTGTAATGTTTGACCGCAAATGAATAACCGCTGTCTAAAGTTCATCCCATTTTAAGCCCCTGCCTCACATTCGGCGAGCTTCGGGAGTATTTGTTGATCGCCAGAAGGTCACCCGAGTTTAAAAAAATCGCCAGAACCTCGAGCGTATTTTTCACCGGAAACTCTTCCTCGTTACGTTGGACAGGGCTCGGGGACCTCCGAACACCGCCCGATCTCTAAAACTCGAAAATTTCGAGGAAAAAAAGGGCGTATTACCGTCGAAAATGTCATCTATAGATCTCGCAGAGTCGTCGGCTGTTCGAATTTCCTGCTAGCTGTGTGACAGCATTCTCCTACGCAGAGGCGTCCGCGCTCTATACAATACTCCTGGAGCGGCTCAACTAAACCGGGCTGAGGTTTCCATTTTTGTGGGCATGGCCTCTAACCGGCTTCTAGCCAATCAGGGAATCGGCTTAACCCAACAGAAACATGCAGGCCATTCCCTGATTGGCTGACAGCTAGTTAGAGGCCACGTCTACAAACGTGGAAACCTTAGCCCGGTTTAGCAGAGCCTCTG